>NW_024739542.1:6000458-6059402 GCF_018991925.1 Homarus americanus | reverse complement strand
ATTGAATCATTTGTCTTACCAAGACCTGCTGTGGAGGGTCTTGTGGGATAAACACCTGACGCGGAAATGGTTGAATAAACTGTTGTGGTCGAAACGATGGGCTTCGTACGACTTGACGTGGACGATTCAATACCACAACTCCATCATGGGCGTAGTGGCGAGCCAAACTCCCACCCACCATCAGCAACACCAATAACAACATTGAGAATCTGGGGGAAGAGAGTGTATAACATAACAATTCATGAATAAATCCGCTGACGTTTATGATCCTGAAGCAAGCTAATCGCAGCAGACCAACAATACATTCTTCCCATTTCAACTGGAAACGTACTGTTACAAGAGTTCTTAAGTGGTAACAACCCTTAATTGGCCTTCTCTGAATACGCCAATAGCAGCCTTAATTGGAGGCGTCATCGCCAAGCTATTAATTCACGGAAAATTTTTCAAACTACCCGAGTCTTAAGCCACAAACAAACACGTATTACAGTCAAATACTGTCTTTAAGTACTAGATGAATCTAATACCATTAGTTTGTTCAAACTTCAAAACACTATCAAACGGACGTGTAAGTTTGATTTGTATTATGCAAGACACCAAATAAAGCTGTAGTTACGTTATCCCTACACCGTCAATGACTATAGTTTAAAACTCAACACAAGATCCATTAGCTCGGAACGGAGTGTACTCGCACAGATGAAACAAATATCCGAACTAAAGCATCGTCACGAACGAAACTCGTTATAATACTAAAATAACGGCAGATATGGAAACGCTGAGTGGTTCGTATAGTCATAAAATTTGTACCATACAATTTAATTCAAACGGCTTCTCCAATAGCAATTGCTTAAGAAATTGAACTGGGTCTGTTTAGTAATACACCTTTAATAAATCCCCCATCTGGAACAATAGAACAAAAAAAAAAGTTTATTTTAACTTGAACACTCGCTCAAGCCGTATTTCTTTATTTATAAGTCAAAAGTAACATCGACCTACGAAATGCAGGCAAGTGCTTCAGTGCATAAAAGATGAATTAAAAAGAAAACTATCACTTTCAAATGGAAAATTACCTACGCTACTTTAAGACTCGATACTATCAACTTATCCACAGTAAAATACTAATGGACTTGATAAGTCCGGTTATCATACAAACACCTCTAATCCAATCCTTTTGGAAATACATCACCAATGGAAATACTGTAGCAAACAAAGCTAAATACAAAATATAATAAATCAATTTTGAAATCAAATTACAACCATGAATATAAGCCAACTACAATAAAAAAAATCAACTAGAAAAAGAAAATGACACCGACCAGCTAGACTTGAGTGCTGACCGTGAAGTGAAACACAGACTGAAGGTAACCCGTCTGGTGCTGTCTTTTATGTACGAAAATCTTTTCGTCAACAAGGACGCTGATTGGTTGATACACTAGCTTGAGAATTACTGCATCCTATTGGTCTAGATTTTGTTAATCGCCCATAAACAATGTAAGCATCTATTAAAGGGTGGTCAACTACTATGCATTTACTTGACAAACAGATGAACAAAGCTGTTACGAACCAGATTTTAACTCGGGTATGAATCATTTGTGCTCGATGGACTCTCAGGTATAATAGTTAAGTCAACCAAACTGACTCTAGGATTTTGTTACTTGAATATCATAATCTAAAAAAAAATATAAAGCTCAAAATGAAAGGAAAATATTGAAGCAAGTATCCCTTTAAAGGTTTATTAAGGCAAATTGAAATTTAAGTTTAAATACTTTTTCAAGGCAAAGAGATAGTAAAGTAAATGATTCAAACGGAACTTAGAATTTCTTAACACCTGCGGTCAATAAAATATTTCAATTTCAGTTTCAATTAACACCTGCGGCTGTGCTTTTACAGAGACAGCATTAAATGAATTTTTGACTAACTTATTTATTGACTAACTGACTGACTAACTATGAAAGAGAGAACCTCATGAAACAAAATGAACTATCTCAATGCTGTAATGCTCTGTCCTTTTGATGTAATAGTTTTATTGTCAACAAGATATTTCAATTTCAACCTCGTGACGAATCCTCCCTGATGAACTTTTTATAATGAAATCTTGGCCAATTCTCTTGTGCATAATTTATATTTAACCCAGAATTACTTAATTTTATTTCTCGTTTCTGTATTTGTTGTTGTTTTCAACATTTTCCCTCATCAAGATTGAATACCAACCAGTGAGAGAGAGCACGTTGACGACACCTGAGCTGTAGCGGACAATTATTTTACAGGCGAGAAAAGGTAAAATAAATTGCTTTAATAGCGAGTACCTTCTTCATAGTCAGTGACCAATCAATAGCAAGTACATTCTTAATAGCCAGTAAGTAACTAGTCAATAGAGAGTTCAGGGCTGCAAAACATTATGTATACACCCTAACTGTATGATACAATATGACACAACCCACCAAGAGTTCTGACACAGTTTCCTGACTCTGGTCGTATATTGGTAGTCCCTGCTTTCCTAAATGGAAGCGACTATACAGTAGCTACCTATTGTGTCAATATAACCTTGTATTATGATGTTAAATTACCGAATTTCGCAACACCAGAGAAGTAAGTATCATGTAACTCAGAAAATAATATTACGAAATGATACAAAGGTATATCAGGAGAAACTGGTGAAAATAATAGTGATTCTTCCTAGTGGTGCCAGATGCTCCCCACCGGCCCTTGTAAGAGTCAACATAATTTCGGGAGCCATTCTTTAATTTAAGTGAATATTGTCCCACTAAGCCACGTTATGAATTCTTTGTGATAATAAATGAATAAACTCCTATTGTAAAATATAAATTAAAATGATACCTGAATAGGGGAATAAATTAGACACGATTAGATAAGAAATTAAACATGGATTTTGAATAATATATTGTTAACATATAACTCTCTTATTAAATCATTGAATTAGAACATTAATGAATTATATACGATTATATAGGAAACAATGATACAATAATACAACCTGTAATAAATAGGCCAACGGATAGAATATTAAACAGGTAAATGAATAAATAATTAAGGTTATATAAATACAATATCAATAATTTAATACTTTTATTTGTTGTCAACACATCATCAGATATTTCATAGAATCATTAAAGTAATAAATGAAAAGAGAATGAAAGAAAGAAAGAAAAAGAGAGAGAGAGAGAGAGAGAATGTCTATTTCTAACCAGCTATCCAGCCATTTATCTGTCACCTATGATCTCATTCAACCAAATGAGGCAGAACAAAATTAATGGAATCGTCGTTTCATCTATCTATTTATCTATTATCCATGTTCTATTGTAGCTAACTGGGCGCAACATTAGGAATTTCCTTCTTCTATGCATCCATTTATCATACATGATCTATTTTCAATCAAAAGGGGATGGATATTACAGACATATGTTTCTATTCATTATTTCTAACGTACAAGTGTACACTTGATCATTTACTCAACGTGTCATACAAACGCCTCTCATAATAAGCCAATTTGTTATATTGAAAAGCTATAACAAAAATGTATCGTTTAGTCTGATAACCAATATGTGGAAATCTCCTTCATTCAGTGTTTCATATTTACCCGGAAACTACCCAGTCGTTACCCGTCATGATTATATTATCAGCGAAAGAAAACGGTAGAATGGTGAGGTTAAACGCGAGGCATTTGTAAGGGTAACTTCGTTATATCTCACTAATTAACTATCAGGGTGGTAGTCTATGTTGTCTTGAGTAAGAAGATAACTCCTGTGAGAAAAAGTATTTATTAAATGCTAATAAATATATTAGCAGTTGAACAAATCATTTGTTGATAAATAGAAATAATTCAAAATAAAAATATTCTTTATCCATAACTGAAATGATTATTATGAAAATATTATCCAGTATCTATAACCAAATATCATCACAGTCTTAATGGTATTATCCCTCGCCCATAACTAAAGAATTATCAAACCTTTCTGAATTATATAACAGTGCTACAGGAAACTCCTTTATGCATAGCTATACAAAACGAGGTAAAAAACAAAAAACAATCAGGATACAGTGGTCATAGTTAAATTAAGAAACAAATGAAATGTTTACAAAGAGTTTTAGATGATTATCCGCTATAACTTTGGGCTGCACGCTCACAGATGGTTGGCTTAACGTGGTGGCACTCAATGTCGTGCCATGTGATGCCGTCGTTGGGATAGAACCTGTTGAGGACAGACAGGCACTGTTCGTTGTTGAAGTGGTTGTCGGGTTGAGGGCGGTTAGGCACGCTAGTTATGGAGAGAGAGAGAGAGACACGGGATTAATTTTTTGGTCATGAATGGTTTAGTGTAACTTAATCGATGATTGTTCACACACATACATAAGCAATAAGGGAGATTAGTGTTGGAGGATTTTTTTTTAAGTATATGTGTGGTCAATGTGTTAGTACCAAGTGCATGTGCCACTTGTCTTATGCATGTTTGTGTACGAGTATGTGTGTGTGTGTGTGTGTGTGTGTTTTATTTTTTTTGTGAGTGGGAATGTTTGTGCGTCTAATGTTGCTTTGTGTATGAGTAGGCTATGTCTTACATGTGTTTGTGCTGTGTCTGTGTGTGTGTTAGTGCTTCATGTGTATGTATACGTGCCTGTGAGTTTGTGTTCTGTGTACGGTGTATGCATGTATGTATGTATTCTTAAGTGCACATGCGTTAGTGTTTCCTGTATTTTCTTCTTTAAATCTTTGTTTCTATATTTGTGTGTTTTGTTTGTCTGTGCAGGAAACACCCCACAGGCTCATACTTCTGGTATAATACAGCCACAGGACAATAGAGAGATACACAGATGGGCATATAAAAGAGAACTGCAGACTGACTGACAGACAAAAACAGAGCAGGCGAGAATGAGAGAGAGAGAGAGAGAGAGAGAGAGAGAGAGAGAGAGAGAGAGAGACCAACATAGGAATACTTACAATCCAGTTTTTGCCCAGTTGGTGTAGTACACAAGCTGGCCATTTCCCCAAACCCATCCTCTGCCCTGAAGTCTATTGCCGCTGGTCCAGATGTAAGGCAAATCATCTATGGGAGGGAGATACACCATGTTGAAGAAGTGATGAAGTGAAGGATGTTAAGAGATAACCACAAACACCAATGAATTTTTGGAGATTCTCGCAGTCACCTACGGATATACTGATTCCCCTTACTAATCTCAATAAAATTTTACTGGCAATACAACCTTATCACAAAACAAAACTAATTACCTAAGGAATAATCGTGTTAATGCTTGTTATCTACGGAAGGTCAAACGTTGTCACACACACACACGCACGCCCACGCTCGTCACCAGCCTATTTCATTGAGGTCCATCTCCCATGAGTGCAGTTTTATGTACAGTATATAATCTGAGGTCGGTGTCCATGACTACACTATCAGCTACACAACATCTAGTACACTATCACTTTTAGGTTTCGGGTAAGTTCCTGCGGGGACTAATTTGAAGTGTTATTTATAAGGTTCCACAAATGGGAGTGAGGATCGGCTCCGAAATCCCACTGACGGAGCACTTCTGGGATACAGGCGCATCCCTATGACAAATTTCAGCTCTCCTTCAAAGCTGTGGCCAGGGACTACGGTCAACCAAACAAACAAACAAACAGACTGTATTTTAGATTTACGTAAGAGTGAAAAAGTTGCATTATTTACATTTGTGAAGTATGATACAAACTAAAGCTTCAGAAATGATTCCACTCATCTAGCTTCATTTAAGGAAACTGCTCTCAGGGGAAGTAGCATATCACAAGACATAATTACGTTTTCTATGGATGTGCGTTTTAACTCGTTGCCATAACAATCTTAAACATGCGTTGATCAACATTTCATAGTGTTTTAAAACGTCGTTTTTATAAAAGTCAGCACAGTACAACACATAGCACAACCTCAATCACTCTTATTCTCATCACCACAGCTAAGCAACTACCACCATCACCCTACCAACCCACCAATACTTACGCGAGTCGAGGATGTTCACCACAAACTGGTCTTCCTGGGCCGTCTCAATACTGATGGCTTGCCACCCATTACCCAGTCTCCGGCAGTAGTTGTTAGCCTCCTGCCAGTTGTACCTCTGGCCTCCGTCAACACACCAGGAGTAGTGGTATTGTCTCCCACCCAGATTGTAGTGCACCTTTAGGGAAAAAAAATGACGTGTTAAGCGGTGAATATCGAGCCGAAATTAAGTCTTGGTGGTAAATTAAATTAATCCTGTAGATGGGATGAAAATGTAGTTGGTATATAAGGAAAGAAATTGGTTTTAGCTAGAAATATGGGGTTTAAACTGATCTAGTTAGTAAATTGGAATTGAAATTGGGTATAAGTGTTTAATTGGGATTTATGTTTGACTTTAGTAGGTATAATAAACTAAAATATCGTTTGACTAGTGAAATGGAGTCAAAATAGGGTCATAGAGTTAAGTTGGATACGAATTTGAAACCATATATGAAATTAGGTCTAGGTGTTGATTTCAATAACAAATGGGCAGAGGGATTTGTAATTGGGTAAAATTAATCAATCAGGAATCGAAATTGGGATATTCGAATGGGGGCTTGTGCCAATGAGATAAACTGGAAAGCAAAATTGGGTCTAAACTGGAAGATGGATGTCAAAATTGCCTCTGAATATTCAACTACGGATAACTATGGGTTATGTCTTAAATGGTATTATAATTTGTACTTTGTATTACATTAAATTATCTAATTCGGTTTAAAAAGATTAAAATTATACTTTACGTGAAATTGAATCGATATATAAAAACAATCATGACATATTATATAAACTAATAAATTATACAAAACTGAGACGATATATAAAATCACATGTTTTTTTTCTGTGTTTTTTTTTAGTAACGTGATAGCATGGATGATAAGATCTTAGATAAGAGTATAAGGATATGTTCCTACCTGAGGAGTGAGGAATGGTGGGCAGGCAGCTGTTGACAGTGGAGGTGGGCTTGATAAATCCTGCCCTCCTGTTCCTCCTGAGCCTTGGTCATTTCCTCCAAAAATTCCTGTTCCTCCTGGGAGAATCCCTCCACCTCCTCCTGGGCGAACAGATCCTCCTGCTCCAGGGCGAGCTGGTCTAATAGGACGAGTACCTCCGGTGCTAGAGCCTGGGAACTGAATGGCTCCCCCGCCGGCACCGGGGAAATTTCCTATTCCTCCGCCAGGATAGCGAGCTTGAGGTGCGACAATGGTCACGGACGCCAGCAGGAGTATAACGGTCTTCATCTGGTGGGGAGAAAGAGATAAAACATCATTTACAGTAGCGTCATATTATACTTGTTGATGTTATTAATTATCATTGTTGTTGTTGTTGTTGCTGCTCTCCCTCAATCAAACACCACATAGATTTTATCACAGATTCTCAGGAAGTATTTTGTAATTTATTTATATCGAAACAAATATATACCCGAGAGTACAGTTCGAATCACTTTTTTTTCGATGCGGGTTTTGTTATATCATTATCATCTGGTCTCCATCATCTGGTCGATAGTGTAAGCTAATGTGGTGACGAATTACAAGCAATATTGAGAGCGTTTATTTGCTGACTAAAAGCAGGTAATTAGTGAAATATGCTTTTTCATCCTTCGAGACTGTCAGTGTGTGACAGAGCCAGAGAGAGAGAGAGAGAGAGAGAGAGAAAGATTCATAGAGTGATAGGTTAAAAAATATAAAGGCGAAAAGAGAGAGAAAGAGAAGCAAGAAAGGAAGAAAATAGAGGATGAGAGGAAAAGAAAGAGTAAGCCAAAGAGATTAAAAATAAATGTACAGAAATAAATTAATAGACAGAGGGTCAAAGAGAGAAAGATAAAAATAGAGAAAAAAAAAAAGACCTACAGTAGAGAGACAGAAATAAAGAAAATAGAACAAAATAAATCAGAAAGCATCTTGTCTTAGCTTTCTAACAAAACTACAAATAATACGGTTTACATTCATATTATTCTGGTTTTTAATTTTGTATCATCATTAACGGGTAAAAGTTCTCGTTGTTGATGGACTTAAGATGTTTCATTTATTCTACTGTCAATAAATCCAATACTAGAACACTTGAATATTATAATATGCTCACGGTGTATCAGGGGCGTCGTGCCTGAACTTAAATGATCAGCTTGGACAGGTGAGACATCAGGAGCTCATCATGTAACGGTGAACGACTCCTTACACAGTGAACGGTGTCTTGTGTGAGTACAGCGAAGTCTCTTATAACCTATATACAGTTCACTGAACATACAGTCAACAGTGATCTGATTCGTGTACACATATAATGCACTGAACAGTATATTATAACCTGTTTATATTACGGTGAACAGTGCGTTGGTGAGCGTGTAGAGACAACACCAACCAGCGCACAGTTTAAATTGCACACTTCCGGCACGGTCGTTAAGAGAGGGTTTTCCCACATGCTGACAAACACACGCCTGAGTTACTTGTTACTGGTCTCGAGTGCATGCTTGTAACCTTCTGTAATAACTAAATAATCCTTCAAAAAGCACCGACTGTATTAGTATCCCTACTGTATCAATGAAGCTCGTCTTGACATAACACCGAATATCCTAACCAATAACATGATAATATTCGAAATAGAACTGAGCAACTTAGTTACTGCTACCATATTTAGTACTTATTCCATTGACCAACACTGAGCAAAATGCTGACAAGTCTGAACACGAAAAATTCCTATAAAATAGCATTAAGGTTAATAGTATTCTCCTATTATCAAACTGGATTAGAAGTAAAGTATTAACGCTAAACAAACTCAGCAAACTGAATCACAAAAAAATATCTGAAATACAACTAAACAAAATAATAAGCATCTCTATATTGAGTAAAAAATACTCTGAATAATAATGAGAAAAAAACAACAATTATCTCGAGTCTTAACAACAGCGGTGAACAAACAATCTCTCTCTCTCTCTCTCTCTCTCTCTCTCTCTCCTTACCACAACTCGTAAGGGCAACTCGTAAGGCTTTAGCTATAGGTACGACACTCACCTTGGCTTGCGAGGATGTGATGCCGTTTGACTGAGCACCCGAGGTTTTTATGTCTGTGGTGTCAGCGCTCACACACACACACACACACACCAGCTCTGGGGCAAGCGCGGGATTTCCCTTAATTATATTTTACAGGGCAGGTAGCGCGGCTTTTTTTCTTCTCTCTCTTCTTCTTGCACACACACACTCCCTTGGAAACTCCGCATGTGCTAATACTTGGGGAAGTTTCTCTGGGATCAGTTTCCTAGGAAAAGAAGTTGTAGGATATTCTTGGTACTGTAGGAGTGTTTGGGAACTTTTTTTTTCAATGGTTGGGAAGTAGAGTAAGGAACAGGTTGTATAGAGCTAACAGGATGTAGTTTGAATCTTAAATGATGGATGACGGGAAACAGGTCGGTAAGGTCTTATGTAGAGGTGTTTGCTCGGTCACTCTAAGAGAAAATTGACTGTCTTTATCAGTGTTTCTTCCTGTATTTTCATTTTCGAGGCAATGGTAAAAAAACACACACACAAACATACACACCCATACATAAACAAAGAAATAATCAAACATTAACCCCCACACAAACAAGTACACTCACCCAAACACAAACGCACTCACCCACGCACACAAACAGGTACACTCACAGACAAACACACACACACACACACACACACACACACACACACCAGTTCGACACCAAAATCGTATCCAGCCCGTACGAGCACGTACTGACCGCTATAAGAACAGCCCAGTCCCAACCATTCGTAAAATTATCATTAACTCGTAGTTAACCAGCGTGTTCACTCCCTGCTAATCTTACTTTTCCATTTACTATGTTGAAATTCCTTGTAGTATGTATGACCTTCTCCCCACCTTGTTATTATATATCATATTTGTAGAACTTATGTAACTTGTATAAATTTATCAATCAAGTGACCCATTCCCCAATTATGTAGCTGTAAATTTTTAACATTTTGCCTGCCATATTCTTTCAATAGACCGCTATTATTATTATTATTATTATTATTATTATTATTATTATTATTATTATTATTATTATTATTATTATTATTATTATTATTATTATTATTGTTGTTATTATTACATTTGAATTCACCCGATATTCTTTATTTTGATGATACAGCTTCAGTAGTAATATCTGACACATAACAACACGCATCATGTAGTGTACCCTAAGTACTACCGTAGGACTTTCAGTGCTTCCTGGTAACTCATATTAACTCTCTCATACAGTCAACGACCATTACAGTTCACTTCCCGTCATCCTCGTTGGTTTTAAATGACTTTACCTTGCATATGTATCTATCTTTTTTTTTTAATTGTTGGTTATTAGTGTTTTCAATAATCTTAGAACTCAGTAAATCATCATAACACCTGAATCATTTCTTGGGTATTTCATCAGTTAGGTATTAATTGTCTGTGTTATATCTTTCAGTAGTTTTAAACATAAACTAAACAAATGATACTGGTAGGAAAGAAAATAAGTTAATAAACACTTTACACTACCAATAAAAATAACAACAGTGTGACAAGCTAAATGATGGTCAAAATCACCCAAGTTAATGGTATATTCCTTTAGCATTAAAGTTCAAGGTCTTTATGGATGTTTCCCACAACTATGAGATTATTATTATTATTATTATTATATTATTATTATTATTATTATTATTATTATTATTATTATTATTATTATTATTATTATTATTATTATTATTATTATTATTATTATTTTTATTATTATTATTATTATTATTATTATTATTATTTTTATTATTATTATTATTTTACCTGTGTTTGCATCATTACCGTTATGAACAGTATAAAGGTTCATAACTTGAACTTGAGTCGTCACGAGGCCAGTGAGCTCAAGTTCATTGCCCGAGGGAGACCTTCTTTTTCCCACTCGGTCTTTATGTAGTCCAAGAGGTGGGGGGGGGGAAAACCTGGGACTTCCCCCACCCCCCCCCCTTATATTGACTGAAGGCGGCGGGTGAGGGAGAAGCAGCTGTCTTGTGGGGACGATGGAAACTACAGCAGTCACCACAGCTACCCGCAACCACCCATCACAAATCCACAGCTACCCACAGCCACCCGCAGCTATCCAGGACTATTCGCAGCCATCCACAGCCACACATCACTATCCACAACCACCCACAGCTACCCAGCACTATCCATAGACACTCACAGACACCCACAGCCACCTATCACCATCCACAACCACCCACAGCCACCCATCACCATCCACAACTACCCACAGCAAGCCATCAGTAATACCCTCTACCATTACTAGTAATACCGCCACCAATAAGAGTACCATCACTATCTGGATCACCACCTACTAGAACTATCTCCTCCCACTACCAGTATCACCAACTACCATTACCAGTACAATCACTTACTACTACCACTACCATCACCTACCATTACCAGACTATTACCTACTACTACCACTGCTATCACCTACCACTTCCATTACCATTACCTACCACTACCATCACATACCACTACCACTACCTACCACTACCACTACCACCACCTACCACTACCATCACCTACAATTACCAGGAGCACCACTTATCATCACCACCCCCACCACCGCAATTGTTACGTTAGATGAAGACAAACGGGCTGGTTGACCTTGATATTCTCTTACTGACCTTTAAAGACAATGTTACTCTTTGTGTCTAGAGAATATTTTTTTTTATTTTTTTTTAGAATAAGAGGTAAATTATATATGTCGAAAACAAGGCATTTATTAAAAACAACTCTTATTATTATATAAATGGGGATCGGTGGTAGAAGCGGTACCGTTCTTGCCTCGCAAGCGAGATGTCACGGGTTCGATTCCCGGGCCGGTGGAAGTTGTTTGGACTTCCTTCCTCGCCCCCATTAGTCCCTGTTCACCTAGCAGTACAGTAGGTACCTGGTGTAAGTCGAAAGTTGCGAATTCGTATTCAGGGACAAGTTGTTGGAGCTTCCAATAACTTGAGGACATAAACCACTGACTCCTCAGGCTTCTACGCCCTTGGCTCTTCAGGCTTCTAAGCCCTTAACTCATGAGACATAAAGGCAAGCATGAACTTAGCATGCTTCCCTGTTGGGCGCTCTAAACGCTTCTGCGCTTCACCTTACACAATGATGTAGGGGAGTGCCCAATAAACAAAAAAAAATAATAATTATTATATAAACCTTAAAGAGTTCATATTTGATCAAAAGACTTGTATATTATAAAGAACAATTAGTTGAGTAACATACGTATAAAATTAAACTTCATCGTTCTCAATGAATCTCTTGAGGCTAGTGGAAATTTGTGTCGAGTTCCTCCATAAAGCGACAAGAAGACGCCTTGCGAATCCTTATGTTTCTCAATAACGAGTCAGGGAAATTCTAACTTCCTGGAAGAACACGTTGCTTCTAGCGGCCAGGGTAAGAGTTATCATTCACCGTAAAATACTGAATATCTTCTAAACTATCTTTCTGACGCTAAGACCAAGATAGGTTAAGACACAAGTTTGTCTATTATTATTTCCCACTGTATATTTATTTTAATATTTCTAACTCACTTTATTTTGTATCGTTTCACTGGAAGTCATCAGCACAACACGAACTCGGAATATTACTACTCTGACGAACTTAATAACTCATCACCTTCTTGTGAATCTTAAGCGGTCTGGTATACGATATTAAGACACTGTTAACGGCGCTTGATAACTCTGAGAAAACGATAGCTGAAGTTTATAAATTAAGAGAAAAAATCGATAGTTTTATTCCTTTTTAGAAGAACAAACGAACTATGCTCTCAGAATAACTTTGTAAATTTACGTAACTATAACAAAAATAAGGAAAACAACAGCAACATTCAACATAGACAACATTAATAACAACTACAGGTAAATTCCTAAATGAATCTTTACGTGGTACAGGTAAGAGACTAGCTACCCTTCCCCATCACACCTTACAAACTCCACGTCACCCAAAAACTTCTCACAAAGTCACAAGTTGCTCGCCGCAGGGGAATTCCAGGAAGTGAAAAAATTCCATAAACTCTCGAACAGCAGGCTATTACCAGGCCAAATGAACCCCTGACAGGTAGGTCGTTGATAGTAAATTCGACAAAAGATCACACACTGTACTCCTCCTACCTGCATAACTAATCTTTCGCTAAACTTCTATGAGCTGGATTTTGTAAGAACTAAGACATCGAGTGAATGGTGATTAATCAACCCTATAGCAGTTAAAGAGCCAAAACTTGCAAATCAACAACACAAACAATAAAAACAATAGCAATAACAATAATACTACAACAACACTTCATTTCTATCTGATTCTCCTCATTTCGTTTATTTCTTATTTCCCCATATCGTTTATCGCTCACCCTTGACTCATCATACCTTTCCTTTTATCATCGCATTTTTGCCGCTTCTGTCAACCTTATACACAGTAATTGAGGAGTTCCTGTAACCCTGTAATAATGTAGAATATATTAATTTATCTTATTCTACTAACAGTAAAAATTAGAAATGGTCGAAGGAAATGTTGGTAGTTGGTAGAATAATGTTTATAATAATGTACATATAACAAGGATCAGTTATAACGTCAAATTTTATAAATGAACAGGAATATTTAGATCATCCTGTATATTAATAATCCAGTTAACGTAAGTGTTCTTAAGTCTCCCTGCATGAAGTCTCCGGAGTTAGTTCTTGTCTTGCCTCTACCCTTTACCTTCTTGTTTGTAAATTTTATCATTGTTTTCTCTGTCCTTTGGTCTTATTCAAAATTCTTTGCTCGTTTGTTTCTTTTTCCTCTTGTCTCTTCATTCGTGTTTCTTTATAGTCTCTTTGTCTTCTTTTTTCGTTCATCTTTCTTTTTTTTCTCTATTATTTTAGCGTATTTTTCCCACATTCTCTTTTTTTCTCATCTTTTAACTTTACTATTTTCTCTTTATCCCTTGTGGTTATTTGTCTTTATTTTTTTTTCTTCTTCTTCTTCTTCTTCTTCTTCTTCTCTTTACACTAATTCTTCCTTCTTTTCTCTTCCTTCTCTTACTTCCTCTTTCGTCCAGGTTTAATCTTTGTGGGATTTTTTGTGCTTTTTTTTAATGCAGGAGGCGGTAAGCTGCTCCACCTGTTTGACTGCCAATCCAGTAACAGAGAAGCGCCTCATCGTTTACTTCAAGTCCTGCCGGTGGGGATATAATTCCTTGAAGCAGTTGTGATATGGTGTCAGTACAAGGAGTAATTTGTTTGTACTCACCTTGATTGTATTTTTTTTAATAATTTATGTATTTAATTGTTCTCGAAACTGAAGATATAGAAAGTACTACTGAACTTAAAATATAGCAAAAAAAAAAACCACCTAAAATGGCGAAAAATTTTCACTCAGGCTCTACCTTGAATTGGTTACGTTCAATTAGTAACAAAGGCTTAGTGAACCCGGACCTACTCTAAAGATGGTATGGAGAGGTATATGGACCAATACATAATACTCTGTTCAAGTTACTAAATATTCGGTTAGGTGTTGTCTTAAGGGATCTTAAATAATTTTATCAAATTTACCTAGTCTGATGGCATAACCTTTAAATTGTCAATTGTAATAGTTAATTCCACACATGAACTTCTAAACTCCACTCCTGGTAATGCCTGTGAGTATTCATAGAAAAAATGCCGACAATAGATGGAGCAAGTTTTTACACCATCCACGATTTGCAACAGCTGGCGGTGGGTTTGTTTTCTTAACACACTACCTAAGGATACAGTCAAGATTCTTCATAATACTGTCTTACTCGAAAAGCTAATACAGCGGCCCCTCTGTACCCTCCAGGTCGACTGTACCTAAAGCTAGGGGGATAGGTGGGGGAGGATGAACCCTCTTCAATGATAAGAAAATTCAACCTAAGTGTTTCGACAGTGATATCAATCATTGTGCTTAGTAGCCACCTGCAGGTCTTCAACTTTTTTTAATGGAACAAAAGTTTATTGATTACTCCTTAAGTAGAGTCCTTAAGAAATGTTCTGATGATGTTTAGGGAAAGTCTGGTGGTAATCCCCTCCGTAGCAAGAACCGGATTTACCTGTGTCTTGTGCCCCTGGTGTGTAAGGATCCTGTGGCGGAGGCTAAATTTTCTCCCAAGGAATATTGACAATACAGGTGATCACGGTGTAGTATACTGTATATGGTGAGAGCCTTGGTGATGGTGATGATGATGATGATGATGATGAGGATGATGATGATGAGGATGATAATGGCTGTACCTGAGCAACTTCTTCTTAGATAAGGTTGCGCTAATGTGTATTTTTTTAACTTAGGTAAAAGAATAAGAGGGCGTATATTCTCCATCAGGTTAGGTTAGGTTAGGTTAGAATGTGTTAGGTTAGATTAGAGTATGTTAGATATATTAAATTAAGTTAGATCAGGCAAATATACAGCTATTTTTTGTCGATTTGCCAAGATGATCTGGCTGGTGGTCTGACTGACGAAGGCCTGTACAGTGACCCAATATATTTTAGTGTCTTCATTCCTTAATACCTGCCTATCTGTCAATACCTGTAAATACCTGTAAGCATCAATAAATGGCTTGTTGTTCAGACCAACCTGGTCATCTTGCTTCCCACTGAACACCAGACGGGACAAGGTGAGGTCAGACTTAGGTTTGCAGTAAGAATCAGTTAATAATAATAGTGCGTTACCTGAAGATTGAGTTCCCAGTATATATCACCAGATGATTAAACCCCCTAACCCTATCTGGGGAGGTTAGATTAAGTTTGGGCGTTTAATCATCAGGTAAAATAAGCTGGGGCAAATCTTCATATGATCCGTAATAATTGTAGGTAATAGTTGTAGGCCTATAGGTAATAGTTGTAAGCCTAAGTTATGAGCAGCGGATTTAGTGATTCGCCGAAAGAACTCAAGGGAATATAAGATTTTGTACTCCCACAACACGTAAGAAATGAAAAAGCGTTTGAACCTTCGTGATTCTATTTCCTGGTGATTGTCTACACACACACACACACACACACACGACCCACACACACACACACACACACGAGCCACACAAACACACACACACACACACACACAGGTCAATGAACAAAAAATTACTAGACGCTCCGAAGGTTTATGTATTCCCTCAGCCACATCTCTCCTACTTCCGCTTTCTGAACATTAGTGGGACGTTGAGTGTGCGTGTATGTGTGTGTGTGTGTGTGTGTGTGTGTGTGTGTGTGTGTGTGTGTGTGTGTGTGTGTGTGTGTGTGTGTGAGTGTGTGTGCTTGTGTGTGTGTGTGTGTGTGTGTGTGTGTGTGTGTGTGTGTGTGTGTGTGTGTGTGTCGTGAGTCGATGTCTGTAAGCGACAGGAAAACCCCAAACAGAGAGAGACCTTGATACTCAGAGTTAAACCCGTTTGGTGTGTCGTAGAGAATGGGGAGGGAGGAGGGAGGAGAGGGAGGGAGGAGGGAGGAGAGAGGGGATGATAGGGTGGGGGTGGTGGTAAGGAGGAGGTGTGAGAGTAAAGTTATAAAGTATAGGGGTTGGTGGAGGAGATGGGAGGGTGTGTGTATGGTTGGGAGAGGAAGTAAAGGGTGGGGGGTGGGGAGGGAGGGGGTGTTGAAGCTAGGAGGAGGGTGAAGGTGGTGGATGGTGAGACAGGTGGAAAGGAGAGAGATAGGGCTATAGGAGAGGATGGGGATACCTAACAGTGCGGAAGCGATGGAAAGGTAGATTGGATGGAAGGGGGGGGAAGGGAAGGTTGGGTTAAATTGGATAATGTGGAAGAGGTATAGGAAAAGGGTGTGGGATAGGGTGGAACGAATGAGAAGTAAAGATAGACGTGAGGGGATTGGAAGGTAGATGAGGATGTGAAGTGAAAGAGGAGGAAGAAGAGAATGAGATATGGGGGGAAGGGAGGTAGGGGGAGGAAGAAATGGGTAAGAAGAGAAGGGAAATGGGAGTGAGGTGAGACTAGTCCTAAGTAGCCATGAGAGTGTGGGATTGATCAAGGAGATGTTAAGAGTGACTAGGATTAGGCCCGAAGGGGTTAGAGCACCTCCGTACATCATAAAGCTTCTCTGGGTGTTCTCAAGGCTGCTGGAGTGGTGGCCCTGATATTTGTCAACTCTTTTTCGGGTCGACAGCTCTGGGCAGCGCAACATCTTCTTTGAACTTTGCAGGCTGTCATGACGGAAAGAATATTTCTCCTAAATAAGATTACTTACGGTTAGACTTCTGCAGTCCGGCTACATGTGTTAAGACCGTGTTCTCAAGGGGTTAAATGTATATGTTTCACTGTACCATTTTATGTATGAAAAACAAATTAATATTTTAATAACAAATGCTATAATTCTGTTAACCGATAAATTATAGAGTTTTATGAACAGAAAACAGGAAACATACCATAGGTACAAAAAAGTGTCCACAATCGGAGGTGTCTACACAAAGTATTTTGGTGTCAGGCCACAAAATCTGCTTCCCCTTAATCAGTCTTTTTTTTTGCCCTTGGCCTTGTAAGGACCAGGAGCTCATGTTTCCCACTCAAAATAAGGAAACACAATTCAGGTAAAGCCATACTATAGATTGTTAAGCATTTGGAGATATGAGCCTCGTTAGGTCATCGATTATTATTATTATTATTATTATTATTATTATTATTATTATTATTATTATTATTATTATTATTTGTAACAACAGTATATGGGAATATTATTATCATTACCATTACTATCATCATTCACAACACACTGCCACATTCCCTTGTTCCTGGCAGATAGAATATTATGTACAATGGTGTTGGTGATATTAATTTAATTGGTGTCAAACTCTAGTTTTATTTACGTGTTGAAATTAATAGTATTGGTTGTGTAAATTTAGGTGAAGTAATATGTTTTAACAATTATATTCTATGTTGGTGACCTTCTGACCATAATTATTTACTGAGTCTTAAAGTCTGACGTTGTATATATACATTGTAAACTCCATTTAACGGATAATATCGAGAGGGAAGTCCATTGGATCGAGGTTCCGTTACATATGAAACCTCCATTTAACGGACTTTATGGAGAAGGAAGTCCTTTAGATCAGGGTTCCCTTTGATGTCAAACCTCCATTTAACGGACTTTATGGAGAAGGAAATCCATTAGTTGGAGGGTCTGTTAGATGAGAAATCTCCATCTAACGGACTACTGTATAACCATAAGATCGAGGTCCGTTACATGGAGGCTTCACTGTTTGTTTACCTTGCTTACTTATGTTTTACAATACCAAATAAAAGGTGTCCACTTATTTCCCCCATAATGGATGTCTGTGTGTTTATCGCCACTTCTTTCGTGGTTTAGTTTAGAGTCGAGGGTTTAAGTGAGGGAGACGAGGGAGAGGAAGAGAGGAACAAGTGGCATAGAAAGATAGAAGGCGAGAACTAGTTAGGTTTATGATTCAGATTTCTTACCTTATTAGCTTAGATAGATAGATAGATAGATAGATAGGTAGATAGATAGACAGATAGACTGTATATAGGATATATTTCATCTTTAGTGTTCAGTCATTCTCCCAAATACTCCCTCAGTCCCACAGTCCTACAGTCCCACAACCCCACAATGGTACCACAATCCCACAATCCCACAGTTCCACAGCCTCATAATCCCACAACAGCACACAGTCCCACAATCCCACAGCCTCTGGCCTTGGTTTAAACAATACAAAGGCTTGGGATAACCAGGAAGTGTGTTATAGATGAAAGCAATTATCTCCAGCAGGTAAGTCGTGGCTAACTGAGTGAAGTGAGTCACCGAGATATTGAGCAGACACTTATGTTTACAATGGAGACGAGATGTGTGAGCCTAAGAAAAATAAAGATAACATTATATATATATATATATATATATATATATATATATATATATATATATATATATATATATATATATATATATATATATATATATATATATTTGTTTTTTACTTTGTGCGATTAAAGGAAGATAAAAAAAATATATAATGAAGCAAGAATATATATATCTGGTATTTAGATGCGCATGCTCCAAAAAGCAACTTACTGATTTTGTATTAGACAATATGACACAATGGACGAAGGATTTTGACAACACTACCGAGACAACAGGAGTCACAGTGTTCACTTTAAAATTCATCGGACCTCCCTGTAAAGATACTTTTTGGAGTGTGTGGTATATTAGAGAGGAAAAAAATAATGAATAATTTAAAAATATGATGAGGTATGGAATCTAAAGTTAGCAGTTGTAAAATAATGGTACATATTTTTCTCTCCGTCTCGTTACCTACTGTATTTAATGACTGACTCTCTCTCTCTCTCTCTCTCTCTCTCTTTAATTCAAGAATCCGTAGGTACTGTATACATGAGCCCAATCTATCTACAGTATATACATATTTCTCTCACAGTACATCTCCAGCAGGGATTCCGTCAGTTACATGAGGCAGGGAAGTCCTCCTGACGGTGTGGCTGACGTGGCTCATACATCAGTTTCAGCTGAGTACCTTAGTTACTTGTTGGTTCTCACGCCATCATGAACCTTTGAGCTAGAAGTGGTGTAAGAGAGAGAGAGAGAGGTGGGGGGATTCTAATGCAACCACAGAATTTTTTTTTTTCTCAGGAAAACTGTCAATTCATACTCTAACTTTTTTGTCATTTGCTTTTATTACTGTCGATGCGTTGCTTCTTAACCCATAACTTTAGAGGTTCGTCAGTATTTTATATTTTCCGAAGAATCGTATTATTTTTCCTTTTATAAGAATGATAAATTGAATGTTTTCCAGGTATAATTGTACCCCTAACAACAATCTCTTATAAATCAAATAATCTTTCTGTTCTGATGTTTTGACAGAATCTAATAGTATGTAACTACTGTATATTCCAAACACCTGGCGTTCCTTACACCATATTCTCGAGGTTCGGTACCAATGTTCTTATGAGCGGCGGAGTTCGTGGAGCAGCTCCTGGTAGGTAGGTGGTTTCTCTTTCTTAAATTATTGATTACATTCATAATTACACTGCGATACTAGAGGAGTGAGGAAGATTTTAACACTGATGGTATCAGGGCGTAACTTCAGAGTCAGTGGCTGTTACAATGTTGATCTTGGGGTTTTCAATCGTTTTTATTTGTTGTTTTTGTATTTAATCCCATTCCCTGTATCTGTGTGTAATTTTATCACATTTTCAGTACTGTAGGTTTCCAAAGAAGATAGGAAAGTCAAGTTGAGAATCTCATTGGTTACTGTAGCATAATGTGTTCGTGATCCATCATTCAACAATATAATAGGATTTTCTATATACCATTTCTTGAAAAAATCCCATGTGTGTTTTTAATAGGATCTCCCCGCTATGGGTTGCGTGTATTCAAACCACCTGGCAGTGTGTGTAAGCCCGAGGCAGCTGATTTATCAAGTGAACAATGGTACTCTTTCCAACGCAGGTATTAAGCGGGAGATATAAAGAACACAACACATTCATTATCTTTAAACAATCATTTTCTTTTTTTTGTAGCAACTTCCGGGAGATGTCTGTAACTCATCTTGTGTGTGTGGAGCATCAACCAACATTATGAGGGTTGCTTCTTCGACTGGTTCATGGTATAAGTTTGAAACGTTTTCATAACCACTGGGTGATGATGTAATCTGTTTCATGGTTTAGTCTCGCGGAAACTTGTAGAAATGTGTTTGTTTGATAAAGATGGTATTTTTTTTTGTTTGGGGTAATATATATATTTTTTTTTGTGGTGAATCTCTTTTCTCGTCTTCTTTGGTGTGCTATAGTTCTCAATCACTTGCTAATCCTCCTCATTCCATTTTATTGAGATGCCTCTGAACAATGAATTTTTTTTATCACCTAGAATATTTTCTCTTATTTCAGGTCTTTTGCCGATTATTGTTGCTCATTTTGGTTCAGATTTGTCCTTTTCTCTTCCCCGCAGTTCGGTAACTCTCGGGTTGTTGCTGTACGCGGTTTCCATCGTTACTTTGGGCCTGTCTGTATCCGTTATGATCAGGACATTATGGAAGGTTCTCTCATCTTTGGCATGTTTTATATTTTCTTCCGATTTTGTTCGGGTTAGGTTTTCCTTCCGTCATTACTGCAGTTATATCTTGTAAAACCGCGTATAGACAGCAACATTAAGCATTCCGTGTATGTTGCTCGGTTTCCTTCGTTTAGAGTACATATTTCTTTGATCTGCAATAGTTCACCATGTATCCATATTAACATTTACAGTAGTAGGGAGAAATTTAGGGCCGTTTCTCACTTAACAGGTATTAGTATCCGTTAAGATTCACTTTGCCAGATATCAGTACTAAGCTGCAGTGTTATTCCCTCTTAAATTCATTTTATTGTATATTATCCCTGATCTAACAAACTTTATTATGTTTAAATATTTGAAATTACTTTTGTATATACTAGTCTATCATTCATTGTTAGATGTTTGCTGGGGACGAATCTTTTCACTCAGTTCTTTGACTTAAAATTGTCCAGCCGTTTTTAGTCGATTGTTTCTATGATATATCCGTGTAATGTCTCAAATGTCTGTTTCACCAATTATTGTAAAGATGACATTGTCAGTTCTGAAACTAACCGTCAGCTTCGCTTATAAAGTTAACTTTATCATAAGTATTTTCAATAAATTTCCTCCATAAGCAAATGATAAAATTGAATGAAACAAACATGGCAGATTGAGGCTGTTTGTCGTCTCCATTACACACCATACTAGGCATGGTGTGTAATTGGTGTATTTAACTTAATCTAATGCATGTAATATTAACGTGTAGAGTATGTAGTGGATGCAATTTAACCCTATTTTGTATCGACTCAATGGGCGAGACTACGGCAATCAGAACAGGTAACGGAGCGATTCCTTCATAATGGCGTCATCCTAGTTGGGATTCGTGGCTTGTAACACCCTCTCACCCCACACACAAAAAGTATCGAGTATGTGGTGCCTTAACCCTCGGTGTGATGTTTAAACGTATCGTAAAGCGATAAAATAAACTAATTGCACCTTAAAGTAAGCCAAATCCGCCTCAATCTCATTTCGTAGGTATCCAGGAAATGAGGTCATGTAGCTGGCAGGAGTGTCGACTGACTGGCATAAGAAACTAGAACCAGCAACTGGTTGTACCTTATCTTGCATAACCAAAATCGTACCCTCATTCCTAGCGAGGTCGCTCCCGAATTCTCTTCTGCAAAAATAAAATTCCTGGAGGACAAAGCGGCGCCGAGAGTAAAATTATACTGAACTATAATAGATAAAATACAAAATTAAGAAAACCTGAATTCGAAAAGGAAACCAGCCTCACCACATCTATGGCGGCAAAGGAGGAAAAGTTTCACACGCCCACACCGCCGCCGGGAGTATGTCCCAAGTTATAAAGTATTACGACGTAAACGTTTAGTCGAGCTTCAATATACTGAACTACCAAATTAAATGTTGGCCATACATAGAAAATACAACGGAAATTTACATATTGAACGACCTCAATAGAAAATAAATGATACAGCAAGTGCAGTCATGAACAGCTTATATGAACGCAAGACTTAATTATGAAAAGCAGATCTGCACCTGTGGAAGTTTTGTACCACGAGTTTTGCCAGAACGACAGCCTTAAGGGGGTCTGCAGGATTACAGTATGGCAAGGCGAGCGCTAGTTATCGATGTTGTGGAAGGGTTACGGCAGGGTTTTAAGCAGTGAAAGTACTGTACTCATTTTAGAATTTCTCGAGCTCGTATTGTGGAAGCACAAGCATTAGATAGTTCCAAGAAATAATGGGTGCCAGAGACGGATGGGAAGGCTCAGGATACCAGTGTGGAAGGTTCATTGGATTATCAAACAAAGCCAACAACTTCGTAAATAAAGAGGGTCAACGGTGCAGACTTCGACAACACCTTGGAATAACAGCACCGTTAGCACTACTTCTAGATAAAAAACATTAGAACGGGAAGAAGGTCCAAGTTTGCGTCAGAGGTTTAAATACACTATCAAAAAGAAGTCTTTGAACATCACAGGAGGCCTCTCGTGAAACACTGCCAACCAGCATAGCTCAAGTCTGAACTGGCGAGTTAATCCAATACAGAAAGTTCTCACTACAAGTGGTTTCAAAATTCACCAACGAATCATACACTAGCGTTTAGGTGCTGCAGTATAGCCAACACGGTTTAAGAGCGTTCCATTAGTATAGGAGCAAAACATCAGAAGTTTTTAATCGCCTTACACGAAGGAATTTTCTACAGTAGTATTGGCAGCGCCTTAAAACTTGCAACAAAACTGATTTAATAGTAAACCAATTCTATCCCACCGAGTTAGAAAATACAATATATCCAAGTCGAGACCTAACGAACCAACAATGATATAGAAGCAGTTTTGAGAAACCTTTCAGTACTGGAGCCAGTAGTTATGTATATAACCAAGTTCAACTAGTTGTCAAGACCCTTCAGGTGAAAGAGGTTAGAACACTGGGGCAAGAGTTCAGTCTTACAACACTGATTGGTATTTTCGGTACTCGTGCCGAGTATTTAAATCAGTTTAATTTGAACTAAATATGCAATGAGTCTGTAAGGCAATGGAGCAAGTCTGCCTTTTACAAAGTCTCCAGAATCATTCCATGATCATCATTTTCCTTCAGGGCATCTACAGCTTCATTATGTGAAATAAAACCTAATTTGAGCCAATAAACTTTATTAAAATATTTTAACATTTTTAATTAAAGGAATAGTAACAAGTATGCCACGCTGCGTCATCGAATGTCCTTTTGATACCACAAATCACCTGCCACCAACTGTGAAGAAGAGACACTTAGTATGTAGAGTTAATGTAGAAAAATTAAATGCATGTAGTTTTAACAAACAATATTCATTTGGTTGTAACGCAAGACTACCTAAATATATGTACAGTATCCTTAGTATATAGTAAACTAACCTTATTGCGAATACTGTGGAACAACGTGACCTAGAAAATATGAAGATACGGTTAAATGGTAAAAGTACAGGTTAATATTACGGTAAAAAGAAATTCAATAATTTTCATATACCAGCTAAAATGTATCAACCCTTTCGATTACCGAAGAGACTAAGACAGTTGTAATCCGTACCTTTGGTGTTGTCCCAGATCTCCGCCAATATCTTTATCAACTCCAGCAGCTCATGAAGCCACCGCTGCAGCTCCTCCAACCTCTCTCCGCTCTGCTCCATCATGCACAAGTCAAAGGCGCAGTTTTCTGAAACGAAGGCAATTTGGTTTCAATTACACTAAAACTAAAGTAGGTTCCTAGCCACAAGGAAGACAAGTTTAATTAGTGTCAGAACTAAAATTTTGAGACAAAGTCGTAAGGGAATTAATTTAGTTACGACAGCAAACGACAAAACCATCTTCCTAGTCCAAGAAAGTATCCAGAATACTAGAGCCTTCAGACACTGAGCAATTTCCGAACAGAGGTCTGTTCTCGAGAAGACATCACAAGTAGATAGGTGCAAGGTTCGATTACCAAAAAGCCATGATCTACAAAGTCATGTTCCGTAGAAACTAAGACATGTCCGATTAATCTTGCTACCCAGTCAGGAATCGCCAACTTCAAGACATCAGGAGAAAGTGGGAAGAAAAATGGTTTCCTCTACAATAAACAAAATACTTACCGATGCGGTTCTTTAGTTCTGTTCTGTGGCCGATGGCTTTCAACAGTTTTTTCTCACACATGTCCATGTACCGCCGCCACTGTAAGGAAGTCGCGTCACAAGGGTTCTCCTGCAATGAGAAAATTAAGGAGACCGTTTGATTATTAAACGGTCAAAATATTCTAGCCAAGTAATGCAACAAATCTACGTAACTAATAGGTAGCCCAAGTTAAGCGTAGAATAAACTTAAGTTTGCATCACATAAAAACGCCGTTGGCTTCTCAACATCCATTAAGACTATCTCAAGATATAACCAAGTTTAACTAGAATACCCTCTGAACCGGTTTGGTTAACGGTCTACTTTTGAACAAATCTGTGCTTACCGTCGTCTCCTCTCTGCATTTAGGACAATGCCGGGAACAGATTCTGTCCATCTGGGTATTGGTCTGGAGAAAAAAAAAATAATCAGCCTAGCTTCAGCCACCTATCGCAAACGGTTATTTTACTACATTATTTAAGCATTATTTTTTTTTGCTAAAACTTGCGGTAGCTAGGAAAACTATTTGGAAGAACCTTCCGTTTCTAGTAAAAAAATCAAGGCCGATGGAATTCCTAGGATGAAAATCATATCATATTTGCTACCGTCTGGTTAAGATAAAGTACTACATACCAGCCAGGAGTAAGGGAAGGCTTGAGGCCACTTAACCAGATTGTGGACTTGTCCGTTTCTATTCGTAAAGTCGTCCTCCATATAGAAGTTGAAGTGACCGCACAGCCCGTCCAGGTTGTCTGTGTGGTACGGGTGTGCCCAGATTTGCATCGTGTTCTTGCAGTGCTGGATCTGAAATACCTCTAAATTAACAGGAGGCATCTTAGGTAGACTACTTACAGGCAAGTAAATTTTGCAATGAACAAAATTGAACCATGTTCAAGCAAACTCCTAAGAGCCAAGTGCAGTATTAACAGAACTCCGTAAAGTCAAGTTAAATCGTAAACCAAGAATTGCCCGTTTGTAACTATACCAAAGTTAAAGCAACATTTTATAATCTAACCGGTCGTGTCCTACATTTATGTATTAGTGTACACAGTACCTCGTATCAATTAGTGGAGTTACTTGGCACGTAGATAAACTCCACGTCTGCCAAAACCCGATTATTACAATATTCTTTAGAATGAGAAAAAATCTTCCAAAACGTCTCACGGCGCAAGTCTATTCTTCCCCGCCTTAAAGACCTGGTCTAGAGTACGTCCTCTAACTTAAGTCTTTGTTAAGGGATTGTTAATAACAGAATTTAATTGCTTACAGGAAGACAATGCAGACCTTGAATATTAAAAGTACCAAGCAAAGGCAATTTGTTTAACTATTATTTATAGAATTTAATGTACTCTGTAAATTCCTTAAAGTTTTTCATCTTCATTTAAAGAACAATAAAGCCATAACCAATTAAACTAACCATAAGTCTTGACGAGCCCAGGAGTCTGATGCATCTGAAACTTATACGCCAAACTAAGACGGGATGGCAACCATGAGAAGACTTCACAGCCTGCACCTTGCCGGGCTTCACATGGTAAGGATCACCGTTCACGAGTATCTAATATAGTTAAGGAAGAGATCACGTTAGTAGAAACAACACATGTTAATATATACTGGATAATACATTTCATTAATTTAAAAGAACATCGACTATAGAACAAATTTTAAAACTAAATCTTACGTCGAAGACAGAGCTATGCGTCAGTGTTATGACCGTGTGTTCGTCGTTCTTAAATGTGCAAATGTCAAGGCAGGATGCTTTACGGTTGCAGGGTCTGAAATCACCGAAGACTCCAATCTCAGGAAATTCAGTAGAGTCGCTCTGGGCCAAGGAGTAGTTACAGGTTCCATGCCATTCGTATTTGTAGTCATCGAAGGTGATCATATGAGGGTCATTGTCGAGGGAACATACGTTACCTGGGGATGGTAAATCAAGTTTATACCATCAAGTGCTACCAGTGTTTTTAGTGCGGAATTAAATGCCTAGTATGTGGATAAATCTAGACTAAGAAAAATATTGTACTATTAAGAATAAATTTTAAATCCATCTTCTGTTGAAAATAATACAAGAAAATAAAGTTAATCGAAGAATAAAAGCAGATTAATTGCGGGAATTTGGCAGGAGTGACTAGCGGCCGAGCATATAGTTCATACCAATTCCAAAGTAGTGTGCAAAGTTAATGTCGTAATGAAGTTTAAAAGAATCCCGTGCTGTTACCGCCTTGTGTACAGATGGTATATTTATCGACTGCTCAAAGGCTTTAGTCAATGAAGACACCATTTTAGTTTCCAGAGCAGTTTAACGCGTCGAGCCTTCACTGGAAGCCCCTGCAAGCAAACCAAATACATCTACTAAAAGAACTTTTAAACTGGCAAATGATGTCTAGTCAATAGCAACTCACAGCAGTCGTCTATTTCGTCCATTGGTTCCCAGCACGTGTTTTTGCAGGTCATGGTGATACAGTGAGCTGAAAGTTCCGCTCCTTGTGGATACATCTGTCCGTCGAACTCACAGCCTGAACGAAGAGTCATCGTTTAGTATTAAACTAGTTTTTCACTATCTACACTCCTACAGTATACTATATTATGGTTGTAGATGTTCTATAATGAATAGTATCGTCAGAACACAGCACTAAGGTCCTTGTAGAAGTTCCTAGTTATAGGGCTAAGATAGGTTTGTGTAGAGATCAACCACAATATTCTGCTCTCCTTTAGCGTTCCACGAACCCAGAGACACGCTGAAACCAGGAGTTACCAATGCACTCTGCGGTCCAGTTAGAATCTTCGGGCTCATTATGGAATAGAGGCAACGGGAACTATGGGAGGGTGCTAGGAAAGCCAAGGTAAACTCGCAAAAAAGAGTTTTAGAATGTCAAAATTGTAATCACGTATTCAATCCACCCAGATATCTTCCTGCAAGGCAACTTATCTACCACTCAGATCGTGGTACGGGAAAGGAGCGATAACCTACCGAAGCTATCACCGCATATACTTTTCAAATTACCCCGCAAATTTCATAGTTAAACACGGGAGTGTGATCCACGTTTTATAAACCGTACAAATCTAGACTTGAAGTTAAAAACCAGTTAAATTCATTATCTACCACTACTGGTGGTTGTGCGAGAGTCTTCACAAAACAAGGTTTAAATCTAGTAACCAGAAAACAAATTACTCACAGTTCCTGTCTCCTGGTGTCTCCAAGTACCGACGTTCAACCTTGCCATGGTTACATACAAGCTGCATACAGATCTTTGGTAGGCTCAGGACTACGGCACCGTGCGGGAAGGTGTCATCACCATAACAGCAATCTTTCCGACCGCTATTAACAGTTTTTACGAGATCCACACCTGTTCGAAATTAAACGTGTGTAGCAACTAAACATGAATACAAAATTTTTCAAAGTTAAATTTAATTAAAAAGAAACCACTTATGAACAAATGTTTGAATAGACTTACAGCAGAATCCCACTAATGAAAGTAACAGAAATGCGGTTGTCAACCCCATCATGACGACCTGGGAAATAAAAATAAAAATTTAAGTTTCTTAAGACTCGAAAACTTAAAAATTTAATAATTTACTGACAATGCAGCAGATGAACTTAATTGGTAAAGAATACCATTTCCACTTACTGTCGACCAGTTTACTGGAATATATTTATGAAATACATGCATCAGCCTCAAGCACTTTATAAAAATAACACCATGTTTGTGAAGAGAACCGCTTAAAGTGGATTAGTTTGACAATTACACGCTTTCACAAACATCTCCCATTTCGTGAAATACAGTAAAAAATTGACAATAATTTGCGCCAAAAGTAAAAATATTTTTCAAATTATTAATGCTATGGCTACTCTATTTGACGAGTGGTTTTCATGGTAAGTCAGCAATTACGATAACTGTTTATAAATGGTAATGTTAATACAAGAAGCTTATGGTTAATTTCTAGGTCAAGTCATTGGCTTTCATTTGTGCAAGGATGGGCAAGTTAGTTATCAATTTAAAAACTTTAGGTATAATAGTCGATAAGGCAAGTTCTATTACAAAGCTGGACAAGATTAATTTTTAAATTTAATTCATAAATTGTTGTGTCTGATTTAACTTTAGATAATTTTTAGGCACTTACAAATATCACGTCTTGAGACAACTTACACCATCGAGAGATGAATTAGGACCGCTTACAAGATTACTTAATACACCTACGAACGCTCCACAAAATTTGACCTATATTAGCAAATTCGATTAAAAACGGCATATAACTTCGGTTAATAAGCAGAAACAAGAATCTACTTCAACTTAATAAACCAAACAACTAAAAACAAAAACATAAGACAAAATTCACAAATCAAAAAAACGAAACACAAATCAAAAACAAACATAAGTAAATTCCTTACCTTTCTTAGTCAAAAGCAGAGCACTGACTGACACAACAACACAAAACCTGTCTCATTTTATAGGGTTGTCTGCACGCTGATTGGCTAGAATTTGGGGAACGAAGATCCTGATTGGTGGGAATTGATGAAATTGGGGCACAACCCAATTGCTCATTGTTTCCACCACTTAGGAAGGTTGTCGGGGCTTTCCGTGGCTTAATTCTGTAGCCACCAAAATTTAATCAACGAAAAACAATCAGAGAAGCAATAATGATAATGAAATAATATAAAAATAGGTTGATAACACTATTATACCAGTACGAATCTAACTAGTGATTCCGCTTGTCCAGTTGAACGCCACGTCGTAAACAAATAAAAATAAACAAAATATCAAGATTAAATTTTCTCGGTACTCCTCCAGGTACTCTCCGTCTATAGTGACAGGTGAGCAAACATCCCCGTGTTAGTTACTTCTTATTTCCCGTTTTGGTCAACAAATAACAGAAAATGGGAGGGAAAGTCAAGACACTATACACGTCAAGCTGAGAGGAAGTACCTGCTTCCTTGCCCCAATAACAATAATAATAAATAACGATAATAACAAATAAATATAATAATACTTGTAACAACAATAACAATAAATGATGATTATGGATACAGTAGACAGACGGGTTTAAATAAATTAATGAAACAAACTTTACTTTGAGATACACGCCAGGAAGCACACCATCACGAGGTAAATTACTGGGTGCCATTCTCATTATCTTATTACATCCTCACCTCGGTACGGGAGTGTTACCCTTATAACCAAGACTCATATCAAGGAATAACTCGACGTAATGATCACCCTCCATGGTGCTCCTTTCAAACTGAAGAGAAACTTGAAGAAAAAAGAGCATAAGGCAGTCTATTGGATAGATATGTAGATGGATACATATATTAATAGTTATACTTAAAATTTAGTCGATAAATGAATATCCTGTATAGACACGTATGTAAGTATACAGTGACCAAGGCAGCATATATGAGCATAACAATGGATAATATATAAAAGAATAAAGGTTGATAAATAGAGACACTTCGATAGATATATAAAATAAAATATATAGGTAAACAGATGGCTTGATTAATAGATAGATAGGCATAATTCATCCACACGCTAACTACCATCACGTAAACTACCACCCGTTCACGTCCTCTGATTTAACTTCTTTACACAATTACATTTCCCGTGTGTGTGTGTGTGTGTGTTTTCAGTGACTCAGGTTGGTACACACGCTCAGGGAATCCTTCTAGTTGGCACAGTTCGTGTTAAAGGAACGATGATACTTGAACTGATTCTCTGCTCAGTTTAATACATATAGAGGTATAAATGTTATGCTTTTATGTGTAAATACTTTGAGTACTTTATGAATATTATTTGTCAATGTGTTTATTTTTATAGTCGTTCCTTACGTGTGTTAAAGATTTTTATTTTACCTCGGTAAGTGTTTAGTGCTTAGTGGTGGTGAGGGTGAGGGAGGAGTGTAGGTGGGGGTGAGGGAGGAGTGTGGGTGAGGGTGAGGGTGACGAAGGAATGTGGGTGAGGGTGAGGGTGTGTAATAAAGCCACTTCGGTCACCTTTAACGAAATTCCCTTTAAATTCTGGTGTTCGTCTGGCAGGGAAGAGAACTTACTGAGAGGGTTGGCGCTATTGCAGTTTCCTCAGTTAAGAAACAGCTCAAGAAAATAATCACGGTCGATTCTCCATCTTTTCAAAACTTTGACTTGGGCACTTGTGATCCACCAAATATATCTGTAATTGAGTCCAATGGAAAGTTGATCGGGGCCTTTCAACCACGCGAAACTCTGGTGTTCGACTTGGTAAGACGCTGAAAAGATATCCTTGATTTTTTTTTACACACGTCTGTGATACAACTATTGGTTAAAAGTATTTCTCGACGTAAGATTCTGATAAAACTAATGGTTAATGGTATTTTTTGAAACCCTTCATGATTTTTCCTAACATTTACTCAACAAACTGAACCAGAAATAACCTAACAGCCAGTTTATCTTTTATATTTATTTTTCTCCTTTTTAACACCAGTGACGATAACATTAAAAAAAGTGTAAGATATTAAATATTTATTATAAACCATGAAAGTGGGTTCCATAGTCATGACTGCCCGTTAGGGACAGTGTAAATACAGCCTTCGATTATAAATTTAGGTACCCATTTATACAGTTGGGTGAACTGGGAGTGACCGGGCATAGAATCACCGACCCCCGGAACAGGTGGAGAACGCTATGGTGCTGGGATTTTTTTTTTTTAATTTTTGACGTTTGACAAAATTCCTGAAATAAATTTAAAACTAATAGGAATATTTTTGGATAGGCTTTATATAAGTATAAGTACACCAAAGAATAACATATAATATTTGGCTTTATTTAACACCAGCTGTTACTGTTCGGAACACCAGCTGTTATGTTCAGAACACCAGTCGTTATCTTTATTACAGTAAATTTCATTAGAGTAAAGTGACTTTTAGTAACCTTTTGGTTATCAAGTTCGTACAGTAGCCATAAAGTCAGATAAAGTTTATGTTAATTATGCTCATGAGTGTGTCATGACCTGTGTCATGACCTGTGTCATGGCCCGTGTCAAGGCCCGTGTCATAGCACTGTGTCATAAACCGTGTCATAAAAGACAGCGTCTCAGTAGGCAGATAGGGGCAGACGGTTACCCGGTACCTGCAGTGAAATCATAACGCACCCCCCCCCCCTCCAAAAAAAATCGAAACCCGAGGTATGAAAATGAATACATTCAAATAGCATTTACATAAAAAAAATCATTAGAACGAAGAAAAAAATATAATAAAAGAATAATCAGATTTAGAGTCCATTAACTTTGTAACCCGTTTTCAGTCAGGTTGAAATTCGTCAATCCCTTTAAATGGGACTTCCCAATCACGGTCCATTAACTAAGATTAGAGAATTAAAAGGGTGAGATCCTGTCCTAAAACTGTGTTATTCTGTCTCTTTCATCTGTGTGTGTGTCATGCGGCTCCTTCTGTCCTTCTGTCCTCTCCTTCTATCTGTTTATCCGTATGTTTCTCTGCCTGTCTGTCTGTCCCTGTTTAACTATATGTTTATCTGACTGTCTATCCATTACTTTCTATATGTCTATCTGTCTGTCCGTCTTTGTTCCTCTTTGTCTGTCTGATTATCTTTGCATATTTAATTCTGTCTGTCTGTCTGTTTCTCAGTTTGTCAGTTCACGTCATTTTGCCTCGTCTATCTATTTGTCTATCTCGCTCTGCCTGCCTTTCTGTCTGTCTATCCCTGTCATTTTGTCTGTCCATTCGTCTGCCAGTGTTTGCCTCGTCTAGTCATTACTCAACACGACCCTGTAACTCAACCTTTCAGCGAAGTCGTTAATACTAACACACCTCCCACACGTACCTCTCCCTTCCTTCCTCCCTTACTCGCTACGTTCCTCTTCCCTCTTTCTTTCCTTTTATGCTCTACACACTTCCCCTATTCCTTACTTCCCCCCTTTCTTTCTCCTTCATACCCCTCCTCTCCCAGTGTTTTACATCAACATCTCCTCTCCCTTCTTCCCTCTCCCTCACCTCTCCTTCTGCCCCCCCCCTGCCCACTCCACCTACACTTATTTCCAAACCCTGGCCCTTTTTTTCCTTTATAATTTAACCCTTCTCTTCCCCCTTTCCCTACCACGCCTCTTCTCTCTTTCCCTTCCCCTAATTCTCGCCTTCCGCTTCCATTCTCTATCCACTTGCTACTCTACCTCCACCCATTACTTCCTTCCTTTCCTCTTCCTCCCCTCCCCTACCCTACCACATCCTTGTTCCCTCTTCTTATCCTACCTCTCGTCCTCTTCCTCTCTCCTTGCCCCTCCTCTTTCCCTCCACCTTCCCCTTATTACACCTGACTCACTTTTCCTCTCACCACTATCACCTTCTCCAACCCCTCCTCCCCCAACTCTGTTGCCGAGGGTAGGAAGATGTGATATAGAGGCTAAAACTCTGTATCCAAATATTTTTCCCTCTTCGCTGTCTCTCCTCCTTCCATTACCTCTTCCTCCTTCCCTCCTTCCCCCTTACCGTCCAGGGTGTCTCCTGGGACTCGTACTAGTGAGTCTCGAGTGGTAACGAAGCTCCGACTCGATGCTTCGAGCCCTTTTGATTTTGTTTCCTTCCATTTTTGTTTCGAGTAGTATGATTGGTGTTTGTTTTATGGCGGCAAACACACACACACCTTCTCCTATCACCGAAACTGTTCAGTCCTTCATCTTTACTTTGATAAATCGTTATATTACCTACAGAGTGATAAGCGCCACCATGAAAGTATGACCCCAATTAAAAAGGTAGCATGTAATAATGTGTCAAACCTTCCTAGGAGTCATTCGTATCGGGTCCGGAATTGAACTTGATGTGATCTACTCATAACCTAACCTAACCTAACCTAACCTAACCTAAGCTAATATATCCGTAATATTGTCCATCTTAACCCAAACTAATCTAACGAAACCTGATTTTAACACATCCTAACCTTACCTATATATAATCACTAAACCAGACCTCCGGGGTTATAAGTATGTAAATAAGGCTCTAGTTCCGGGTTTGATTCGAATCTGGGTCCGGGTTTTATTTTTAGCTGGGCGATACTCACTACTCTCACGCCAGCAGCGGTAAAAATATCAAGTCGAGTCTCCATCATGTTGGCAATGTATGGTGTCACCGTGGAGGTAGGGAGCCCTTTTACCCTCGTTCACGATTACTGTGTTTTATGTGAGTATTTGGTTCCCTACACACACACAGTTCTCTCAATCCCTCTTTTTCACTTTCTCTCTCACTCTCTTTTCTCTCCTTTCTCTCTCATCTCTCTCCCTGTTTCGCTCTTTTTCTCTCTCGCCCTTTTTCTCTCTCTTACTGCTTCTCTCAATTTCTCGTTTTTTGTGGCACTCTCTCTCTCTCTCTTTGTTTCGATCGCTCTCTCTCTCTCTCTCTCTCTCTCTCTCTCTCTCTCTCACACACACATTCTATACCTCTGTTCCTCTCCCACATCCTCTCTTATACCATTCTTCCTACAAAAATCCTTCTCTTCTCCCTCTCCTTCCCCTCATTCCTACACTCTCTCTCTCTCCTTTTTCTCCTCCTCCTTCCCTCATTTCTCTACATCCCCTCCTCTCTTACACTCTTTCCTTCACATTTTCTCAGCTCTCAATTTTTTTAGAGAGTTTAATTTAATGCCGATATCCAAAAAGTTCTATCGCTCATAACTCTTCAGTGTTGGTGGTCTCTAATTACTAATCTGTACACGCCCTTATAGACCTAATTGTTGAAGTGCAGTAATAACATAATAACTTCAAAAACGACCCCTGATATCCAAGACTTTCCCTGATACTAACACCCAGGAAGGTAAGGGTTGCTCACACACACATATATGTTTTAACACAAACACTATTTTCCGGCGCCGTAAACAGATTGCCAGGGCGCTGCTCGCACGCCAGACTAACAAGCGAGAAGGTTGTTGGGGAAATAACACTCGCGGGTCCTAGAGAGTGCAGTAAGTGGTGGAGATATTTATGTATGCAAATGAGCTAAGATAGGAGAGTGTTGTTGTGTGTTGCAGTCTGCAGCCTTTTTAGCAGGTCTACTTTATATATATATATATATATATATATATATATATATATATATATATATATATATATATATATATATATATATATATATATATATATATATATATAGGTGTGTGTGTGTGTGTGTATGTGAGTGTGTGTGTGTGTTTACACATGCATGTATACATACTGTATATGCTTGGATTTATACACAATTTCCTCTCCCTCTCCACTTTCTGTCTCTTCCTTTACTAACTCTTCCCTTTCTCTCGTTAATTATGTCTATACTCATCGCTAAGCTTTTTCCTTCCTCATCTCTCCCTCTGCCTCTTTTCGCCTCCTTTATATCATCCCGTTGTGTCCTTTTCTTTGTCAGTTCTCCTTCCTCCATAAGCAGTGATGGTGGCAGGTTCATCCTCTACACTCTCTTCTCTCCAGCTCAAAGTGTCTTTCTCCTTCTCTCTTGTGTGTAGTGATGTCCTTTGATCTGCAGCGGCGCTCTCTCGCCTGATTTGGTGTCTGTGGCGAGAAGTGTAGCTCTTCTCTTGAGTCACATACTATCTATCTATCTATCTGTCTATCTATCTATCTATCTATCTGTCTATCTATCTATCTATCTATATAATATATATAGACAAAGAGATACAGACAGACAGACAGACAAACTTATCTTCTTAACTGAAAAAGAAAGTTTTTTTTTTTCATTTGCATTATATGAAACACTATTTCCGCTTGATTACAATGACTTATGTCGTCATACTCAAGGGATGTGGTGCTGGTCGTCTTCTATATCACTTCATAATAGATAAACAATACGAAAGTCAGAATTTGCTGCTTAAGTTGTGACTAAACAGTAACTGAAGTCGCTAGTTAACACCGTTTTATTTGAACTAATCTAATAATATTTACTCTCGCCTTATACATGTTAATACTTTCTTGTGATAAGTTCAATAAATTCTTCTTTCCTTCCTTTTGTCCCTCCTCCAGACTCTTTCCCTCACACGAGCTGCATGACCTAGTGTCAAGGAATAGTCCTAGAAGACCATACAACTCGCCAACTGCACTGGCTAACCATTACCCCGGAATACGATCCGCAAATCGATTAACATCCAGGTTCCCAATTACTTCTGGGTAGACAGAGGCAACTGGCGTAAAGAAATTTGCCCATAGCTTCACCCTGCCCGGGCATCGAACTCGGGTTCACTCGCTTGTGAGGCGAGCATGCTGATCATTACACCACAGGTTGCCATCGCACCAGAGGTATTGATATATCGGCTGTGTGAAATGTGGTCTAGGATCTTCTTCTTCTTCTTCTTTATTATTATTATTATTATTATTATTATTATTATTAGTAGTAGTAGTAGTAGTAGTAGTAGTATTACCGTTACTAAGTCAACAATAGGTCTGTCTTAAACACAAATAAACAATACAGTCAATTCCTTTATACAGTAACACGGCAAGATTTCCCAAGATTACCTTGGGTATACAGTACAATCATACTATCAATTTCCACCTTTTCGCTTGACCAAACTCTATCAAGCTGGACCTACAGTATATTAGACGCACCTGATTGCTGCTTGATTGGTTCACGTTATCCAGGTAGAGAGAAGTCGTTATTCAGCCACTGAGTCGGTTGGCACGGGGTGAACGTAGTTGAGATTTAATATACTGTAATATACAGTAGTTCAAAGGCACTTTAGAATATGTACTGTATGTCTAGTATTCCAATATGTGTTTTTGTAGTTTTGTATTTTATTTAGAGTTGCTTTATGGTGATCAAATTTTTGAAGACGATGATTTAAACCTTAGAGGATGAATGATCACCCCTTTCATGTGTAAAGCTCTAACTCATTCTTTTGTTTAATAGTTATCCTCAAAGGGTTAAACCATCGTCCTCAAAAAGTTAAACCAACGTCCTCAAAAAAGTTAAACCATCGTCCTCAAAAAAGGTTAAACCATCGTCCTCAAAAAGTTAAACCAACGTCCTCAAAAAAGTTAAACCATCGTCCTCAAAAAAGGTTAAACCATCGTCCTCAAAAAGTTAAACCAATGTCCTCAAAAAATTTAAACCATCGTCCTCAAAAAGTTAAACCATCGTCCTCAAAAACTTAAACCATCGTCCTCAAAAAAGTTAAACCTTCGTCCTCAAAAAGTTAAACTATCGTCCTCAAAGGGTTAAACCATCGTCCTCAAAAAAGTTAAACCATCGTTGTTGTTGAAGGGCGGGATAAAATAGATATCTTCGCTCACCCGAAATTTATCAAACTTCTTGTGGACTTTAATACCAAAATGCTTTACAGTGGTTCCTTCCTTCCCTTAGGTATGAGCCATTGAACAGACAACGTCATTATCTCTTCTATTTTGTTTACCTAACCTAACCTAGCCTAACCTAACCTAATCTAACCTTACCTAACCTAACCTAAAGAAGTATTGAAAAGGATAGAATGAAAAAGACAGACAGACAGACAGACAGTGAAAGAGAGAGTGAAAGTCAGTTAGAATAAAATGCAGAAAAAGCGTGTGAGAGAGAGAGAGAGAGAGAGAGAGAGAGAGAGAGAGAGAGAGAGAGAGAGAGAGAGAGAGAGAGTCTCAATCCTCTTTAACCGTCTTCGACAAAATCCAGTCCAAAGCTCTTAGCCTGACTAACCGGCCAAGCCCACACTTTGTTCCTCCCATTTCTTCCTCCTATTTTATCATCGCCTCCTCTTGTGTCACTTCCTTTTATCCTTCCGTTCTCTTATACTTCCTTTTCCTATTCTTTTTTTTTCTCTTGTCCTTCCTTTCTTTTATATGTCCTTCATTTTTCCACTTTTTTATTTTTTTTTCTCCCTCTCATCATTCCCCTTTTGTTCCTTATTTTGTTTTCCTTCTTCTGTTACATAATTTTTCTATGTTTCTTCTCTTCTATTACTCTCAGTTTCTGTAATTCCTTATTCTTCTGTTTCTATTTAATCGTATTACTTCCTTTTATTCCTTCCTCTCTTCCTCTCGCTTACACGTATCATCACTTCTTTCTTCCATCCCTTCTATCTTCCATCTATCACTGTTTCTTCCATAACTTGTTTTTTTATCACTTCTTCCATCCTTCACTTCTTTCTTTCTTTCTTGTATCATTTATTTCTTTTATTCTCTTCTGTCTTCTATCACTTCCAGAGCTTTTGACTCGAACTGGGACCTCTTGATCTACTTCGTCAAAAACATCACAGTAAAGCTAACAAACAACAACAATAACGACCACCATCACCAATAGCAACATCACCATTAACAAGAACAACAACAACACCAACACCACCACCACCACCACCAACAACAACAACAACAATAACACCTCCACCACCAATAGCAACATCACCATTAACAAGAACAACAACAACACCAACACCACCACCACCACCAACAACAACAACAACACACCTCCACCACCAATAGCAACATCACCATTAACAAGAACAACAACAACACCAACACCACCACCACCACCAACAACAACAACAACAGCAGTTTCACCAACAATAACAGCACCACCGCCAACAACAACAACAGCACTTTCACCAACAATACAGCACCACCACCACCGCCAACAACAACAACAGCACCTTCACCAACAATAACAGCACCACCATTACCAATTACAGCACCACCAACAATAACACCACCACCACCACCAACATCAACAACAGCAACAGCAGCTAGATAAACGAACACAGCACAGCATACTTTACCCCAGAGAAGATCAGTAGAATTCGCGCTGTGCAGTCAAAAGGCGACACACTTCAAAGTCCCGGGAGCACGAGAACAGCGCCATCACAGAGCCAAACGAATACCAGCATAGAAACTGCACAGCACCACTAAAACGCAAACCAAAGCACAAACACACACACAGCACCATCAAAGCATCAGCACAGCAGCAGTAACAGCATCAACAGGAGCACCAAACAAGAGACATACTCAACACCATCACAGCATCGGCACAGCACCAAACAAAAGCGTGGCGATTAGTGTACTCTACTGAGACCAACGGAGCTCAAGCAACACGGTGGAAGGTCGCCGGTCACTCACATCAAAGACCCGTCAGCTACCAGCCATCCCTTGATCAAATGCTCTCTTCGCCAGGTCTGTGTGTGGAGCAAGCGCTAGTGTGTGTGTGTGTGTGTGTATGTGTGTGCGTGTGAAATACGATCTCTCTCTCTCTCTCTCTTTCATGGATTCACTTTTTCTCTTTGCTCATTCTCCCTTCACAGATGTGTTTTTTACCAAGAGCGAGTGTGAGTTGTGATTACTCAGAAAATATGTAAGAAAAACATACACCAAAAATAAGCTGAAAAAACAAAAGGTAAATTACATCTTACATGTGAAGAAATATAAAAACACGAATGTCACCTCCCCAATAAGTGATGGGTGATAGTTCTGGTTACGTGTACAGTAGTTATATAAGCGCCTGACTCCCACGACCAAACTGTGACATAAGTAACTCTTGTTGTTTTGTCTTGAGGTGTCTTGGTAATGGGGGTAAATATTTTTTTGTTTCCGGATTACTTGATGAATAAACCCAAAGCTAATTTAAATTTACTCTACCTGGAGGTTGGTTAGGTTTAGTTAAGCTGTTCTTGTTATTTTAGGTCATGTTAGGTGAAGTTATAGTTAGGTCAAAGTTAGAAGGGTTAATTCTAAGGTAAGATAAGCTGGGGGGTTAAACTTCAGGTGATACATGTTTCCTGTGCTAAGTGATTATAAAACAATTTGATTAAGACGATACATTCATGATTCCACTATAATATGGACATTAGTGTATCTGTATTTCTGATGATTCTGTCACCGTAAGGAAATGACTGTACTTGTTATTGTTATTTAAACCTGTAATTGTTTTGATGCTTCTAATTGTAGCGTTACTATATGAAAATTATTATACGTGCATCTGTATTGAAAACGTGTACTTATTTAGAAGTCTCTAGTTACATTAATTATTAGCACAAGAAAATTAATGTATAGTCGTTGACAAAAATTTACTCCTGGTGGTGAAACTGAGTCACGGGAATGAGTCTCCGAACTGACGCATACCCTGGTGCGGGTGCGTTGTTTTATCTTTACCTCATTTCGGGTCGATACTGCTTCAGTTGGGGAGTGAGCGAACGTTTGACCCTGTACCCGATAACTTGTTCCTATGTTTCTGAGTGTATTGCCGCCATATGAAAATAAGTGGACCTGCATTTTGTAAATAAACTCACACGTGCTCTGATGTTTATGATCAAACATTCTGAATCTGAATACGTTTGACGAGTGGGCCGGTAGGAGAGGCTGATATGAATATTGATATCACGTGGACAGTATATGTGAGCCACATGATTTCTTGGGACTGGAAGGTTATCTGTAAGTTAAAGAGGAAAGAGTTGTCAGCCAATAATAGCCGGGCTAATATACTGTGGATGGAACGTCAGCCAATAATAGCCGGGCTGATATACTGTGGATGGAACGTCAGCCAATCTAAACCAGGCGTGTAAACGAGGCTCAAACGTCAGCCAATCAAAACAGGAATTATGATATGAGAACAAAACATTAGCCAATCATTGCCGGGTTTCGATATTAGAACAAGCCACCCTCCAACCAGCGCACAGTTCTTAAGCTCTAGAGTGTCTTTGACGTTCTATGTTGACAACTTATTAAACATTCTAAGAGAAATTCTATTCAATATCCTGAAGAATAGTTTAATAATAATTTCAAGAGTTGACTGATAAACATCTTGGTAATCAGTTGACAAGCATTTTGAACAATAATTATAATGATGAACACTCTGAAACACAATGTAGTAAACATCTTGAAAAATCAATCAAATGAACATAGAGAAAAGCGGTCTTATAAACAGCAGTATATAATAAACATTCTAAATCGCACTCCAATAAACATCGTGAAGAGTTAACTGGACACTAAAAACACCCAACAAGTATTACCATCCCTTAAGTAAACATATAGAGAATAAATGCCTTTATTTCCCACGGTGATGGCATTTACAAGCTAAATCCTTAATGTCAGTCTCGAACAAGTATATGTAAATGTCAGGCTATTTCAAATAACCTTTAACATTTACTCTAATATTCATGATGTATCATTTTTCAAGTTAGTTTCTGAATGGTTATGAGTTTGTTGTGGTTGTGGTTATAGATGTTGTGAGATATTGTATAGGTGATTTATTCATAGATAAATTGATGTTGATAATGACAATAATAAGGAATTGCATGTTAAGTATAATGACGGTAATAATAGTAGTATTTCTGCGACTATTACTATTACAAATACGACTATTATTAATGATAAGCCTATTAGACTCACGACTATTAAGACTTGGGCTATTAAGACATGGGGCTATTAGACTTATGGGGCTTGATTTGACCTCCCATCAACTCACCAACACCAAAGTGATTCTCTTCTCCCTCGGCCGCACACACAGTCATTACCGCATGCAAATTCTCGTATTAAAAGCTAATTTCCCGCACTGTCCTGTCCTCCTTGATTTTACTTGAATATTCAGGTAAGACTCGCTCGAAATGGGAGGTCTTTATGTTACTTCAGCTGGGTCTTTAGTTGGGGTTGTATATTTAACATTTTTCTTTTTAGCCGGGGACTATTTTTGTTTCATCTGTTTGGACGAGATATTTTAAAGTTGAATTAACGGAATTTCCTTTAAGCCTGTTTGGACGAAATCTCATTTAAGTTGACCGAAAATAATTTAAAACTGTGTGAACAAAAATTCTAAAAGTGTGTAAATAAAATTCTTGGCACTACAAGTTCCAGTCTTTTTTTTTTTTAAGATTCTTTCAACAAGTTTATTTAAGACTGTTCCAATGAGGCACGAGAGACGTTTTCTAATAAGTCTCTTAAACAAGTCTTTCTCAATTAGTCACCTAAGACCCTCGTTAAAGGATGACTGAGGCTGATTTTTTTTTATGATTACATAAAAACAAACTCTCTGAATTACCTCAAATAAATGACTAAATATCTTGACAGCAAAAAAAAAAAAAACACTAGCTCTGTGTAAATTTCACATACAATGAATTTACACACACACACACACACACACACATTCACACATAAATATACGCAAGCATTAACACATGAAGGACACACATCATAGCCCTACACATACATACTAACACATAAAGAACACAAATATTACCACTACACACACTAAGCCGTCATAAGCCCCGCTCCTACACGGTCGCTCTCCCACAAAACCAAACCTATTGAGCTGTAAATATTCTTTATCACGCAACCACCGTCACCAATGTACCAATAAGAAATGATCTTATTGTTTCTCCGTTTGTGTGTGTGTGTGTGTGTGTGTGTGTGTGTGTGTGTGTGTGTATTACCTCAAGGCGATACAGCAAGTCGTTGTTGTTATAATATTATTACTGCGCTCCAACAACAACGGTCTTTAAGCTCGTAACAAGGCTTGTAATACACTAATCCAACAACATAAACATTTTTGAGAGATAAAACTACCAGTACAGCGAGTATTATAAAGCTAGATCAATTAATGAATACAAATACCTGGAACTAAAAATAAAAACATATAAAATCCAGACAGACTCACGAATCAATTACTTCTTTTCTAAATTAAAATTATATATACAATATATAATACTAACAATAATATTCATCTGTCGTTTTGCTTTCTGAAATTGCTTTTGTTTTAATGTTCTTGAGTTCTTAAAAATATATATATATATATATATATATATATATATATATATATATATATATATATATATATATATATATATATATATATATATATATATATATATATATATATATATATATATATATATATACAAAAAGAAAGGGGAGGGAGAGGGAGGGATCTATTTTCTTTTCCATTATTCTATCGGTCACATGGTTCGGTATTTTTAGATGAAATATAATGGGATTTTAGTCGGACGTCATCAAAAATAGCTTGAGCTGCGGTGAGGAAGGGTAGGGGAAGGGAGGGGAGGAAAAAGAGAAGGGGGAAGGGGAGGGAGAGGAGAAAGAGATAGAGAAGGGAAGGGAAGGGAAGGGAGGAGATAGAGGAAGGGAGAGATACTTAGGAAAAAGGAGAGAGGAGACGAGAGGAGAGGAGAGGAGAGGAGAGGGAAGACAGATGAATGAAATGATAGGTACGAGGGAGGAGGAAGAAGGTAAGGGGGGAAGGGAAGAAAAGTGGACTGAAGTGTGGAAGAAAAAAAAATGGGTGATTTAGAAGGGGTAAGAGGAGGAGAGGTAGTTAAGTTTGATGAAATAAAAGGAGGAAGGTTGAAAGAAGGAGAAAGGAAAGTAGAAAGGGATAAAGGGTTATGTGAAGACGAAGAATAAGGAGATAAGTTAAGAAAATGGGACACACACACTCTCTCTCTCTCTCTCTCTCTCTCTCTCTCTCTCTCTTAATGACACCTGGATATTTATTAGTAGGAAAAAATCACATTGGTCATTCTTCCGGTGATTTAATTTTGAGTCATTAAACCTTCGATCCATTAGCATCATTCTTCCAAAACATCAAACGATAAACAACACAGAAAAGAATAATAAAACTACTAAATAAATAGTATAAAATAAAAGTGGAAATATGAAAATAAAAGAAAAAAAACGAGAATCATCAGGCAAGTATCTGAGGTGGAGGATGACCCGCACTTCTCTTCCTGTAAACTCTGTCCCAACACCAACACCCTTCAACACTATTGGCTTGACTGCCCCACTGTCAGCTACCTCCTACCTCAGGGAGAACCACTAACCACTATATGTCACCACCTACTTATATATAATAATTTAGATTTAATTCTCGTACACTACCCACGCTTTGGTGAGTACTAACTCCAATTATCCTCAACAGTGTCTCATTATAGAGTGTGTCCTGGGAGATACGAGTACCACTGTGTTAGTGTCTGACCGCAGTGTCTTGTGACTAGGACTGTCTGCCTCTGGGGTGTAAAAATTAATTAAATATTGGGGTGGATGACTCTCCGCGGGTTCAAGGATGTCACAGGTATATAGACACAGTATAGTGCCGAAACCTATGTTAACATTCTAAATTACTTTTTCTCCCTTCTCCGCTTGAGGAAGTTTCCCTTCCTTCCCGGCCCCATAATATTTGTTACTACTGACAATCACAAGGTAAATTACTGCTACAAACTACCCTATAGTAGTTAATAGTTTGATTAATTAAACAGGTAAACTAAGAAATGCCTAACATCTTGCCTTTAACACCTTTCCTGAATTAAGTTTAAGGTGAGTGACTTTCTTTGGTGTGTCTGTAGTCTGTCTAAAATATTAAGCCACACAATATACAAGACAGATGTGTGGAGCCTGTTGGTAGCTCTGATTTAGTCGTGGTCTGGGTTGCTCGTCCTGAGACAACACGCATATCCGCATCCCCTGAGCAACGCTCTTGTGCATTATGCAGAAGACCCGACAGCAGCACCCTTTTCCACTACCTCCTAAGATGTCCCCACACACAACGCTTCCGTGACGCCTGCTGGACCACCACTCCACGACCCCCTGACGGAGACACGATGATCCTCCCCATACTGGCCAGATATTATGTAAATAACATTGATTATGTGTTAAAGGAATATCCTTCCTTCCTTAGGCTTTAGTAAGCCCCTTTATAATATTTATACTGTATATACTTGTCACACTTGCCAGATGCTTCTGGTGTCATTGTACAGGGGTACCTAGTGACAGCACTAGGATCCCGCTTCCTCTATCAAGGAATAAACAATTGAAATTGAATTGAAATTGACAACAAGCACGCCTTCGAAAGCGTTGTCTTTCGGAATAAGAAAATAATTTAAAATGTGTTACATCGCTATTTGTTATGTTGAATATAGATTTATCTAATTTCTGTTCTTACCGTTTGTTTGTTCTTATTAATAAGCAAATGAAGTGGGATAAACAATATACACAATTTTGGATACGTTTTGTCACCAGGTGATTGGCACCACTTTGAAACATCGATGACGTAAGTATTTCGAGGGTTCAGGAACAGCTTTTCTATACATCCGACTCAATCATCCAAAAACGAGCCATTATACAAACTAAAATATTGGTATACTGTATAATCTTGTGAAATGCATTTCCTTATACTTTATAATTAGAACAGATAAAGACAAAGCTATAACGGACCAAACTCAGTCTGTTATAACACTGGGAGGAGGTTTGGCCGGTTCACTCAAGTCTTGAATCTGTAGTGCCTCGTTTCGCAGTTTCGGATTTATGAGAATGTCAACAGAGGCCTCAAGCAAGACAAGACGTACGCAGTGACGGTTGCTCTCTCTGCCTTAGTGCCGGTAAGAACGTACAGGAAGGCTTATAGACAAACAAATAGGCGTTGAAGAGACTGAAATTGACGAGGACTTCAAAGTATCATAAAATTCTCGTTAGTGTAGCAAAGTGTTTCCAAGTTATTGATATTTATATTGTTACGACCCTTGGGCCTCCTAAGGGTGTAACAATATCACAAATTCACAAATTACACTTTGTACTATAGGTCCAGGAATAGATCCCACCAAATTATCACCTCATTACTATGGGGTATATTGAAATACATACAGTAGTTTAATAACAGAATATATTAACAAATAATCAATAAAATAAATATATCAGTATGTACAAAAATAAACAAATACAAGTTAAATCTGATCAAATAAATGACTCAACCGAGTGACAAAATAATGAACACAAAAGTAAAGACTTATTTAGTCTAGAAACTACGATGAACAACGTGGTCTATCCACCACACGAAACCTCATAAATAAGTAAGTTATTTTCCGTGGAACTCCAAAATATGATTAACAATAATCTTTCACAAATAATACTTTACTTGGTGTTATAAAAGTCGAGCAAGGTTTACACGTTATACCACTAGAAACATACTGTGCAATAAGAAAGGAGATACTCTGTATTTACTAATTAACTAAACACTGCCGGGCCCATAATAAAGTAAACAAAGCGAGCGGACGCGGCAGAAATGACGTCACAAACAAAAGACGTTCACGTTGCGAATCCACAACCAACGATGGAACGCTCACTCGTGACAATATTGACATTACCCGAGCCAATGAAGGCTCACTACACCTACCTAGTTCCTTGTTGCCCTAGGACTAGTGCCGTAGCCTACCCTCCCCCCCCCTCCGAAACGGGGGCCGAGGTTGGTGGCTCTGTCGAAAAGTGTCGAATGGTGCTGTGAAGTCTTTAAAGGTGTTGTAAAGTGCCATGAATGGTTTAAAGTGTCGCAAAGTGTCGTAAGGTGACATTATTGTTGTAAACTTGTTAAGTGTTGTAAAGTGCCATGAGGTATCATAAAAGTGTCGAGATTGTGTCAGGAGGTGACCCTGTATGGCTCCAGGGCTTCCGCGACCACCAGCGCAAGGTAACTGCCAATAACACTACTGTTGTGTTCTTGACATATTGAACAAGTTCTCTCAGTCATCAATTTAGCATAAACTAAAAAAGCTAAAGATCACTGGTTCTGCCTTAGTTGTTCTTGTAAGTTAAATGTGAATAATAATAATATATGTGTGTGTTGTGTGTGTGTGTGTGTGTGTGATAGACGGCAGGTAATCTCAACTGGACTTTTCCTTTTCTTTTTTCCAGTATAAGTGTGAGTTACAACAGCTCTTCGTGGGACATTAACACACCACATCTCAGGTACGTCCAAGTTATCATGTTCATTGATTATTGTTTTATTCATCAGCTAAGTCTGGAGTCCTTCGCATCTCACAACAGATTTAAAGGGACGTTGCGCTTTGCCTCCTCCATCTTTTAGGGCGTCGGTGTCCCTTCCTTATCAATGAGTCAACGTGATGCCTCCACTCGTTCACGTGGACGTCGGACCCACTCCTTATCCTTAAACAATATTTGTGGTTCCGTCGCTATCTATATGAAAGTCGCCACCCTCACCTCCCTCACGCCGTCTATGAGGGTATCAGAGTCCGACCCCATCCCACCTTCCCGTCAGTGTATCGTCTCTTAAGTGGGTACAGCGATCACACTTACCTGTTTTAGAAGCATCCGTATCTCTCCTGAAAAGTTCTTGTTACACTGTAATAAAATAACCCTCATCATGCTGTAATGATTTCACTATCTTCGTGTTTTTGAGGCATCATGTCCTCTCTATCAGCTAATGATTCGTCAGACAGGTCCCAGCCCTATTTGGTAACAACCTAACCTACCCACTGGGATTGGAGCTTAGTAATAACGGGTCCCAATCCCAGTAAGTACTAATTTTAACTGATCCTAATTTTAATGGGCTCCAACCGTAATGCTCTAGACCGTAATGCCTCAGGGTCTATAGAAAATAAGGTATTTTTGGCAGACAACCATTTTATCTTGAAATTTCGGTGTTGACCGTCACAGCTCGTCACCAGAGACCAGTGTTTTCTTCTTTCCATTCCTTTAATGCCATGAAAATATCTCATCGGGACCTGGTGACTTATTATGTACTATTTTAAATTTTCGATTATGAAAACTGATGAAAAATATCTGTTTACATTATTGCTCATTTCTCCGTCCTTATCAGTTAGATCGTTGGCATTTGACTCTATTGGTCCACTCTTGTCTTTTGTTTTAGTTTGGTACATTTGGAAGAGTCCCTTAGGGTTTGACTTCGATTCTCTTGCTACTTTTACTTCATTATTTTCTTTGCTTTTCGTATCTCGGTCCCTACTGGGCAATTCTGTAGAATAATCTCGGAGCTAAACGTCACCACGAGTGATTATCTTAGCTATAGCCTTTCTTTGTCCAATAATATTCTTTAAATAATTATTTATCCATTTATCATCAATTACTAGATCTGAGTTTTGTGTATAGTATATTCTGCCTTTGTGCATTAACTCATTGTTTGAATTATTATGGTACTCATCAACCTCATATCTCATGGTCAGGTCACCCTCAGCAGTCATGTTTTGTGAGGTTATCGTGCTTCGGGCACCTGGTAAAGTGACGTCACCTTCAGTAGGCACAGTATATGAGGTCACGTTATTTACATTTTTCACGCGTGAGGGCACTCAGCTGCCTTTTCCACCTATCAAAGTTTGCTTTTCGGAAATCTGGGACTAAAATGGAATTTTCCTTGTGAGTGACTTTAAGTCCTATTTTGAATCTCACGTCTTTATCGTCGCTGTTTACTAGTTTGTTCATTACCTTTACGTTACTAATGAGGTTTTCTCTGTTTGAGAGAACTTAATCTCGTATATTATTCCCCTGGGTGTGTTCGGTTATATGTTGACCTGTGAAACAGCCCTGAATTATTTCATGGAAATCTTTTGGTTCTGATTTAACCCAGAAACCTTCGGAAACAAGATACAGAAACCAAGACCACATTAGGGTTCCGAAGTACCCTCTCAAGATACACAGAAAACGTGATTTTCCCGCCAACTTCGTTATTCGTTCTCCAGCTACCATGCCTTTCCTCCATAAATTGCCATCTCTGCCCTGTAACATCCCCAGTGCCTGGACAAACCCAAGGTCATGTTCTCCTGACGAGTAGTTGGGTCGCCTATAGGTGGTTAAAACAACACCCGCTGATGATCAATTAAATGGCTCGTTATTTAGAGTAATTTGTTATTAGGGAGTGGAATTTAGCGCTCTCGGGACGACATCGGGTGTTAGACTCTGGTCGTGTGAGGTGATGATAAGACAAGACTAAGTGCCAGTACAGGAGAAAAAAACCTTCCTGATTGTTGTAGAAAGTACTTTAACGCCGAAAGAGAAACAGACAGATAGACAGACAGACAGACAGATATTTCACTGTTGTGTTGATTTATATACAACCTACATAATTAACCCTATCTTACATCAAGCTACACCGCCATCATTAACTGGGTCACGGTCAAATGAGGTCGAGCTAGTTATCAACGCCTTGGGTCATCGGGTATTACCGCCTGAACTGATCCAATGTTGCCGCGGCTTTCACTTCCAGAGTGCACGGAACAGGTCTATCTAAATACACGGCAATACGTTCTGTTAATTACGCTCTAATACACCTTGCCCAAGTCTAGATCCAGTTAGTGTGATACAAGGCTATTTTCTACCAATTTCCAGACGATTATTTTTCCTCGGTAACCGGAACAATATCGGCTATTGTTCCGGGTAATTGTAACATATCTATTGTTATTAGGGAAGGTATTATAGATACGGCTTTTTAATGTCATCCTAACCTCCTTCATTCTATTTACCTCATCACATATAAATCCTTGTAATTAATCCTATCTAAACGAGCAACTCATTTTGTATAGGTAATCCTGAATAACTATGAACTGTACTTATATCATATAAATCATCCTACATAATTAGGATCTGTAAATCATCCTATACACCCAAGTAACACATCCTATATACCCAAGTAACACATCCTATATACCCAAGTAACACATCCTATACACCCAAGTAACACATCCTATACACCCAAGTAACACATCCTATACAAACAAGTAACACATCCTATACAAACAAGTAACACATCCTATATACCCAAGTAACACATCCTATACACCCAAGTAACACATCCTATACATCCAAGTAACACATCCTATACATCTAAGTAACACATCCTATACACCCAAGTAACACATCCTATACACCCAAGTAACACATCCTATACACCCAAGTAACACATCCTATACACCCAAGTAACACATCCTATACACCCAAGTAACACATCCTATATACCCAAGTAACACATCCTATTCACCCAAGTAACACATCCTATACACCCAAGTAACACATCCTATATACCCAAGTATAGGATGTATAGGATGTGTTACTTGGATGTATAGGATGTGTTACTTGGGTGTATAGGATGTGTTACTCGGGTGTATAGGATGTGTTACTCGGGTGAGTAGGATGTGTTACTCGGGTATATAGGATATGTTACTTGTTTGTATAGGACGTGTTACTTGGGTATATAGGATGTGTTACTTGGGTGTATAGGATGTGTTACTTGAGGATGTGTTACTTGAGTGTATAGGATGTGTTACTTGGGTGTATAGGATGTGTTACTTGGGTGTATAGGATGTGTTACCTTAGGTATATACCCAAGTAACACATCCTATATTCCCAAGTAACACATCCTATTCACCCAAGTAACACATCCTATACACCCAAGTAACACATCCTCTGCGCCCAAGTAACACATCCTATTCACTCACGTAACACATCCTATACACCCAAGTAACACATCCTATACACCCAAGTAACACATCCTATACACCCAAGTAACACATCCTATATACCTAAGGGACTCATCCTATGTGTACGCACCTCGGGCTGGTCGGGGCTGCTGAGCTCAATTTACATCCAAATGAATCCATTGATCGGTACATGTCGTAACTCCTCTTAACCACTGCTATCATTATCGGTGATTCTCAGAGGTTCTTACGTTAAGTTTTTTTTGGTCTCAACCTTTTAATAGGGGACTAAGAGAACATATGTGGGTGAAGTAGAGTCTCATTGAAATTACGACGCTATTATTGGCCACCATCTTTGTGTCGTGCCGCTTAAGTGAGTTACTTAGATGCATTCACTCGTTCCCAATAAAAGGGAGGTGGGGGGATTTTTTTAAGTAAAGGTATGATTATGGCTGAATGTCTGTCTGTCTATATTCGACGTCGATTTTCTATGCCTGGTGGTAAGACGTTTAAGTACTTGAGTTTTCTTAAAATGTTCGGGGTTTTTTTGTATATGTTTTGTTTAGTTTTTATTATTGTTGTTGTTGTTATTATTTTTATTTAAGTTATTATTATCATTGTTATTATTATAATTTTAATTGTGTTATTATGTACCGTATTTTTCAACTAGGACAAAATCGTCCCTATGCAATGTTTGGATATAAAATATATGTCTATCGTTTATTGGTAACATGTGATTGACACTTGTTTTACGTCTAGAATTTCGTCTCTTATCACACCCGCTACCCCTTGTCTCTCAGTCTCGGAGATTTAAAATTGCCTTATTCATAACCAGTAATTCGATCAACTCCTGCGTTAGATTCTCAAACTCAATCTTTTCTCCTTAGCCACAAAACGTTTGATCTGTGCTTGAAATTTAGATCTTCAACTTATCATTTTATTTGATTTTTCAGTCGTTCATAATTTCCGATATTCGATGTTTCAAGTTTTTGTTCCACTCCTTCTATAACTCTGAGGTTCTGATATACGACTTTTTCTTCCCGTCTGCCTCGATGACCATTTGATCCCGGTTTAGCTATTGTAGATTTTGAAGTATCAGTGGATGAAATGTTTCCTATTCTCATTTTTTTTTATGGTTATATATCTGTTTAGAGTAGAAACAAGCAGTCCATGCAAATTAAGTTAATTTAGTAACAGAAATAAGTTTACCTTTTTTTTTTACTCAACACAACATAACCATCAGCAGCCTCGACCGCTGCTGATCATAGTCCGTGTTCACTTCAAATCACCTCTTTCCATTATCCAGCAAGTAGTGGCGTTGACCTGTTTGATCTCGCATTAACCGGGTCAGCCATTGTTATAGAAAGTTCGACTTTATATATTACTCTTCATGATTACTCTGATAACTTTTCCTATATTTTACGGTGTTCTCAATTTATTTTTTTTCACTTTCCAACCAACTGTGATGGTAGAAGGAGATAAGAATGGTTGGGGATCCCTCTCCTGGAAAAGGTTTTTGGGAGTATTATTCGACAGAGAAATTCGCAGTACATCAATAGGCCTTCCAATATCTGTTTTCTCCCACGTTCCCCCATGTACTCCCACGGTTTCTTTATGTGCCCTCTAACTCTCTTTAATTCTGTCACTGGTTTGCGAATTCTGCTGATATCTTTGTCTGCAGCAGAGGGCCCACCGCTGTGCACGTGTATAATTACAAGCTGCACACAGGAACGAATGCTCTCGCCCTGGCTTTGTTAGCACCCTATGCTGGCAACGGATGGTGATAGTCTCTTCCTCGTAAACTTAATAAAATCAGGAAGCCGATTGGCTATTCAGAACAACAGAATGAAAGCAGAGCTGTGGTTGGCTGGCTACACTCAAGTGGATGTCTAGTTGAAACTCGCCCGTTTCTAAGACAAATGGAAGGTGTGTTATAATAGGGCTTTAAGGTTTACCGTATGTGATATTAAAGAAAAATAGTGTATATTATAAACAAAATTCACCTCTTCTGCCTACACCGTTCGTTGGGATCTTGTTGGAGCTCTGGAAGCATTCTGTCTGATGCAGGGCTTCACCGCAGATTCTGCCTGAAGCAGGGCTGTCCCTCTGGGGCCCACTGCTGCTCCGAGATCCCCTACTCATCTACCCTGGGCCCACGAGGCACCCAGTTACCGTGTGTTGCCTCGAGGAGGCACAACAGGAGTCTTGATGGTGAAGAGGCTGTGTACTGACAAGGGAAGACTTAGGCAAGGTTGCTTAACACTAACATAATGCTGCCACACGAGACGCATTACACCACCCTGTGTGCGTCCACACACACACACACACACACACACACTTCACACAAACACACACACACAAACACACACACGCGCCAACAAACACACAAGTAGACTCCCATACAGGTATCCTTCCTCTCTCCTCCACCATTTCTCCCGTGCCCCCCTTCCTCCCAATCCCTTCTTCCCTCCCAGACCCCCTTCCCTCCACCACCCCCTCCCACCGATCACCCTCACTCCCTCCCTCCCCTTCTTTCTCCCATGTCCTCTTTTCCTCCAAAGATCCCTCCCTATACACACTCGCTTAGTGAAAGTCATCTATCATACCATATTGTCGCCTTTATGGAGAAAATATTTAAATATCTCTCCATTACTTTCACCAGGGATAACCTTTATGGTGATGAAAGTTCCTTAAACTCTCTCTCTTTCTCTCTCACTGTTTTTTCTACAACCATTTAACATTTACAACACTTTTTTTCTACTTACCAAGTTATATATTGGAATATGTATTGTCCATTAGTCATCGCATATTATCATAATTATTTCTAAAACTTTCACTTTCTTATACCCCATTTTGCTCTTTTCTTCTTAAGATGTTTAATTATTTTTTCTTTCTTCAGTGTGTGTGTGTGTGTGTGTGTGTGTGTGTGTGTTGTGTTGTGTTGTGTTGTGTTGTGTTGGTCGCGAGTCGCCCAAACTTATGAAAATAGAATTTATGTTTCCCCCTCTTTCTATTCAGTTGAGTGAGTGATAGCAAATCAATCGGTCACTATAAACACGGAGTCAGTCATCCACATACCCTCACAAACAATGAACCTGCTCTCTCCATAAAATCTGGTGAGAGAGAGAGAATGTGGAGATCGGTCGGTGTTGGTCGGTTAGGTGCAGGTCGGGTAGGTGTGGTTCAGGGAGGTGGACGTTGGGTAGGAGAGGGTCGGGTAGGCCATTCTGCCAGCCTTTGTTTAAGTGGTGTTTGTGTGTCTGGATCACATGTATATGAGTAAAGTGGGTCTAGCTTGTGTGTGTCCGGGGGGGATGGGGGAGCAGGTGTTCATAATACCTTCATGCAATAGAAGGATTTTAAATGTAAAGTAAAGGTTTGGAAAATTGTAATATACCCTTTCTATCTACCTTTGTTTTTATTCCTACAGTGCAGGGTTAGGTTAGGTTAGGTTAGGTTAGGTTAGGTTAGGTTAGGTTAGGTTAGGTTAGGTTAGGTTAGGTTAGGTTAGAAGGAGAGAGATTTATAACATACGACACCACATGAACTTATGTTTACAGTCGCACATATGAACACGTTCCTCTTTTCTGTAAGGTGATGTTCGTATGCGATTAAGATTGCTGGTTTTCATAAGGTCAGACACATGTTAATTGTCGTTTGAGTAAGTAAACGTATAATAGCGGATGATAAAATAGTTCTGATATTATGAAATTAAAGAGAAATTATCTATGGCACAACACTAAAATCAAGAGATTAGTAAGATTCCTTAAAATGTAGATATATTGACTGAAGTAAACTGAACTAAGTGAAGAAGGTTGACCTCTCTTATAACCAAAGACATATTTAAGATGCCGTAGAAAAATCACTAAATGATGATGGACTAAAAATAAAACGAAGCAATTGGAGAAAACGTATTTAATGAAAGGTGCCAAAAAACTGTAGACAGAATAAAATGGCATCAAAACCCACACCAAAAATCAACTACACACACAATGTGTTTCATGGTCACTTTCCCCTGTCAGTAATCAAGGTGCTCACCAACTATGATAGATGATCAACACTGTGTAAACAATCACGACGTCATCACGGTCTAATCAGTCAATAAAGGTCTTATTGAAGACCAACCAAAATGAAAATATAAAAATATTCCGTTTGTATACGATTTTTTTTATCTGTACAGAATAAACAAATGTTGTGCTGATGCACCGCTGCTGAATTAAAGCAGAAGCTCAGGTGACAGCAGATGTGAGTGACTGTTTGTAGCAATTGGAAAACTCATTTCATTCATGTAAAACTAATTATTATTATTAAATTGCGTATGAATATCCGGACAACTTCGTGTAAACTTGATGGAGTACATTATCCTACCAAGAGCTGTCTGCTTCCATCCCTACTGCTGTGTTACTGTGTGGCTGTTGACAACTGGATGACATGACTGGAAGACATGACTGGATGTTTATCAAGAAAAAGATCATTTGTAATTCTAAAAATAATTAATATTACAAAGGATGTTACCTGCAACCTTTAATAATTGAAGACAATATGTTTTGGGAAATGCGACGTGACGTGAATTAAAGGTAGCATATAGTATCGATAAACAACCAAAGAAAAATGTAAAGGAAAATGAGAATTGATTACGGATGGATGTAATGAATAACGAGAGTTGGAAAATAATGAAGACTCGTTTGATAATGAAGAGAACAAATAATACAATCCACGTGGACTTAAAGTCAACGAGAACGACACTTGTAAGTAACTGAAACATAAATGAATACAAAAGACTCGTTAAACTTAAAGAGGACCTGCCCCTTAAAGGAGGTCACAACCGTGCTAAAAAAAAATATAACAAGTTGACAGGATAATTGACAATAGCAACAGTGAAATAAAGATATGATTTAATACATGAAACGGGCAAGATGGTTAACCTATTGACGAATGGAATGGAAGGATAAAAATTAATAAAAGACCAGCAAATACATAGACAAAGATACTACGTGTACAGTACAAAACTTGTGGATGCATTTTATAAACAGAGCGACCCCCCCCCTCCTCTCCCACCCCCCACAACCCCTTCTTCCCCTTACCTCCCATCCCCTTCATCCCCCCTACCTCCCATCCCCTTCATCCCCCCTACCTCCCATCCCCTTCATCCCCCTACCTCCCATCCCCTTCATCCCCCTTACCTCCCATCCCCTTCATCCCCCTACCTCCCATCCCCTTCATCCCCTACCTCCCATCCTTCATCCCCTACCTCCCATCCCCTTCATCCCCCTACCTCCCATCCTTCATCCATCCCCTATCCCCCTTCATCCCCTTCATCCCCCCTACCTCCCATCCCCTTCATCCCCCTTACCTCCCATCCCCCCAAAGTGGCTTCTGTCAACACTGCAGACCTCGCATATATTATCCAACTCATTTATTTTCCCTGACACTAACATGATTTAGGAACAATGTTTAATTTTTGTTTTTCATTTTTTTGGGGAAAGTCGCAGCTGATTAAATGAATTAAATTTATGATGCAAATTAGAATAATAAAAAAAATTTACTCGGAAACTGTCTAAAAAAATTGGCGTGTTGTATAATATATCATGCAAGGGGAGAGACAAAGCGAAGGCAGGTAAAGAAAATGTTGAATACATTACCAACAAGGGGAGACTATGCGATACTAATTAAACATTACCACACTCCCTAATTGATGTTCATTTGTAAAGCACTATTGTTTTAAAGTATCGGTGGGTTTTTTATTTTTTTTTTAATGAGCGATAATTTGCTGAACAATACGAGAAATGTTGATGACAAACGTAATGATAATAACATTTAACAACAAGTGTATGTAAAGTACGTTCTGATACACTGCCATGGATAGATGCATCTTATCCTGAACATATACAGTTTAAGAAAATTTATCCTGACCATTGATGCACATAGGGTAAGATCTCTCTCTCTCACACACACACACACGCACACACACACACACACACACACACACACACACACACGCACGCACACGCACATCTTCCTTCCCACACACAGAATACTCCATCCCTCACCAATGATATCTATAAATAAAATAAAATAAAATTATTCTCCTCCAACTAGACTCGCCAACAGAAGCAACTCTCGAAAGCAGTGATAAGAAAAGGCAATTCCTCCTACACCCAGTTTCTGTATCTCACCAAACACAGCCAAAGTAATTTCAAGTTTCATTTCCTGCTGGATATATCGTTTACCTGAGTTCATTTAGGATTCTATCTCTTATATTTTGCTACTAGGGAATCCATCTTTTAATTCTAGTGATGCTGTGTTTGTATTTATGTTTAGTTTTTATTTGTGCCTTGACTTTTTTTTTTATTGGTGTTGAAAATGTTGAGATGGATTGGGGTGGTGATTGGGGTGGTGGTGGTGATTGGGGTGGTGATGGTGATGGTAGTTGTGGTGGTGGTTGTTGTTTTTGTGGTGGTGGTGGTGGTGGTGGTGGTGGTGATGGTACTTGTTGTGGTGATGATGGTAGCTGTTGTGGTGGTGTGGTGGTAGTGGTTGTTATTTTGATGATGGTGGTGGTGGTTGTTGCGATGGTGGTAGTGGTGGTGGATGTTATTATTGTTGTAATAATGATACAACACCACAGCAATAGCAACGTGGAATAACAAAAACGAAGAAGCAATACAACACCACCACTTTCACCAGCAACACAGTACCACTTTCACCAGCAACACAACACAACACCACCAACACACTAACAACAAACAAGGAGAACAACAAACCACACAACTCATCCCTTCCTTTAACTTTCCGAAATGAGAATTTGAAAATCCTGTCGGGGGGGGGAGGAATTAGTAGGGAATTGGTCCAATTTGAATGACGGCGATGATTCACCCAAACAAATGAGAAACGTTGAGAGTTGAGAGTTGATTTTTCCCAGATCAACCTTGTTACGAGGAAGGACGAAACGCAAGTCAATTAGGAAATCAACTTGATAAACAAAATACTCCCCCCCTCCCAAAAAAAAAAAAAATCTGATGATGAAGGCGAAGATTTTGAGGGATGCTGTGTCGTGATGGTAAATGATGCTAAGTAGTGCATTTTATGGGATTTTTTTTTCCTTGGACATTTTCTTCATCTTTATTATTATTATTATTATTATTATTATTATTATTATTATTATTATTATTATTATTATTAATTCAAAGGAAATATCTACTTTTCCAACCACATTGTTTATTCCTAGAAATTCATAATTTCTCTAAAAAGTGACTATTCATTAGTACTCACGACAGCTTTAGCTTCATAGCAGAAAATTATAAGAACCCGGAAAAGCTATCAGCAAACGAAATAGTAAGCTCTACATTCTTAAAAGCTGGAGAAAGCCAACTATCAGAAAAGCTAAATAACCTCCTAACATTCATAAAAAAATAACACAAAAATAACAGGTGTATTTTGAATGAGTCCCAAGGTTAATTTTTTATGCTTAATTGGAGGCAAAATCACGTTTCCTAGTGACAGTAGAGTCTCAGTGTGTTATTGACACCATATTTAGTATTGTCCCTTAAGTATGTTAGATATGTTCTCGCATCTTCAGTCAGGAGAAAGAGAAAGACAGAGTAGTAAAAATATATATCTAGAAGGACAAAGAGAGAGAGAGAGAGATAGAGAGAGAGAGAGAGAGAGAGAGAGAGATGAAAGTACATAGAGATAAATAAATGCACAGAGACGGAGAGATAAAGAAAGAAATATAGAGAAAAGGGGAGAAAAGATATAATAGTATATAAGTGGGAGAGATAAAGAGGAAAATAGAAAGAAATAGAGAGATAGGGGGAGAGACAAATAGAGACATGCAGGCTGCCTTGAAATGGTTCCGACAGCTGGAGGGAGTCGTGATATCACCATTTCCGACGACAATGTTGTCCAAGTGTCCGAGTGTGTGTATCCTGGCTAGTAATTAACTCTCTCTCTCTCTCTCTCTCTCTCTCTCTCTCTCTCTCTCTCTCTCTTTATTTACTGATTTACTGTATATTTCTCTCTATTCAGTTACTATTTTTTGTTATACCTTCGCTTCTCCTTAAACCCTCTTTCCTCCTCCTCCTCCTCCTCCTCCTTCACTTTCCTTTCCTCTTCCTCCTCCTTGCTCCTTCCTCTTTCATCCTTCCTATCACACTCTTACAACACATCCACTCCTTTCTATTTCTCTTCCTTTTCCGCCTTCGCTTTCATCCTCTCATCCACTCCCTCATCCTCCCACCCACTCCATCATCCTCCCGCCCACTCTCTCATCCTTCCACCCACTCCATCATCCTCCCTCCCACTTTCCCTCCCTCCACCCACTCCATTCCCATACACCTCGCTCCCTCCACCCACTCCTTACCACTCCCACCCCACTCCATCTTCCTCCCCCTCCCCCTGTAAAGACACTTTTTTCCCGCATACGTATAAAACTAGCAATTATAAATTCACGCGCTATCACCTCTCCATTGTTCTGTGCCAATTAAGGCTTGTCGGCACGGCGGGGGTCCTCTAGAACAAGTGAAAATGGCCCTTAACACCAGGTCATAGAGGTGAGAGTCCCGCGTCTGTGTATGAATTAAGGGATGGAGGAGGAGGGGTGGAGAGGGAAGGAGGAGGGATGCAGAGAATATATATTTCCTGCCTCCACAATATAAAGTTTTAAGAATCATAAATAATAATAATAATAATAATAATAATAATAATAATAATAATAATAATAATGTAATAAAGAATAATAATAATAATAATAATAATAATAATAATAATAATAATAATAATAATAATAATAATAATAATATCCTCATTTCGAAATACACATTCACATATTGTACACAAACACAAAGAAACACCTTCACTTGTACACGTTTCAGTAACACCTGGGAACACTCAGGGCTTCGTAGGTATTCATGTGACCATCTTATATAAGTAATATTATCTTGAATTAATAAAATATTCCAATAATTATGGTTATATGTGTATTCAATATTTGTGTGTATATTATTGACACTAATATGATATCTGGTTATGACCTGGAGTAACTCGTGGGCGCTTGCACAGGTAGTTCAGTAAGTGAATTATTTTTATATCTATATAATACTGTGTAGA
>NW_024739542.1:5990458-5995458 GCF_018991925.1 Homarus americanus | reverse complement strand
GAATTAGGACCCAATCCTTGAAGACTCCTGTTTTAATGGACCCAATGCTGATGGGTCCCATTTGTAATACTCAAGTTCTAATGGACCGCAGTTATATATATATATATATATATATATATATATATATATATATATATATATATATATATATATATATATATATATATACATGTGTGTGTGTAAACTGAATGAAATTGTATGATAGCGAACTGATAGGCATGTCAGAGTCGCTGGAGGCCAGACACACATTTCTACTTATTCTATATTACCGGAATGAATCATTTGTGCAGCTGAAATTGTTTATTTATGACTGAATTAAATAAATATCAATCTGGACACAGGCTGGCAGGTTAATCCTTCATGAACCCGGATTGTGGGGACGGGAACACCGGCCACTGCTGTTTTGTTTTTAATCCCCGCCTGGGTGGTGTACAGTATAGTGCTCCAGTGACGGATTACAGTGAACGGTGCTTTTAATGACCCTGACAGTTTAAGTCCCTGAAACAAAGACAACGAGAATATTGATAACCATAACAACAATAACAACAACAATAATAATAACAATAACAGCAATAACATCATCAACAACAAAAACATAAAAAAATCATCAACAGCAACAACAGTAACCACAACAACAAAGAAAATTATACAGATCGAAAAAAAAGGTTACCAAGAAAACTATTAACTGATAAATTAATCATTTTTGTTGTTGTCATATTATTCATAGAACAAGAACACAAATCACATATAGCTAGTAACAACAACGACATTTCCTATAATTACAAAAAAACGTAAATAGGTTAGTTTATTTTTCCTGTAATTGATGGAACAAAGGCAGAGAACAAATACACTTTATTGTATTTAATATAATGCAATAAATAACATGATAAGAGCTATACAAATATACATTACATTGGTAGGAAAGACAAACCATTGGTAACATTTAATTAGGACAATCGAAGATAACATTCTAATTGTCACTGATAACACGTAACGAGATGGAGCAAACATACATACATACATACATACATACATACATACATACATACATACATATATACATGCATACATACATACATACATATATACATGCATACATACATACATACATACATACATACATATATACATACATACATACATAAACAATCAAACAAATAAATAAATAAACAACCAACTCCTAGTAACTCCAACCTACAAAGAACGAAAATTCTCATTAAGGGAACCTGGGAAAAATGCCCCTCACTCTTCATCATAAAATGGAGAGAAAAAGTGGAGGGTGAGAGGGGGAGGACAGGCAGGCAGGGAAAGGGGAAGGGGAGGAGGGTAGAAGGGAAGGGGGAAGGGAGAGAAAGTTCTTGTCTATTGAACACCATCTATAGTTTTTTTGTTTTTATTTGTTGAAATCTCTCGTATTTTAATCTACAATACAAATATTTACAGAGTAGTCAACATCTTTCTCTCTAATTAGTTCTATTTTTTTCTAAATTTTCATTAAACGAAAATTTATACCTTTCCGTCTTTATGAATTACTTAATAAAAAAATAAGAAAAAAATCTCTTGAGATTCCCATAGAGGGAAACATAGGCCGTCACCCACTCCATACATCTTGGTGGCGGGCTGGTGGAGGTGTTGACAGTACCTGTTTGTAGAAGGTAAAACCCAGCAATTATCTCTCCTCTTCCCATTGTTCTGGTCCACTCAGGGGCATGTTCTCTCAGCGGGGCGTCTCCTTCGTCCAGCGAATATCGTCCTTATAGACGATCAATAGGGGTCAAGATCCCGTGGTTCTTCAGACTAGATCGAGCAGTACAGGTCAAGGTTCTGTGTCCCGAGCGATGGCTTCAAGCGATCATCGACTCAATGGTCGAGCGGTAGAGGTCAAGATTCTCTGGTTCACGCTACCCTCGAGGTGAGGTCTAGCGATCATGGTTCCAATAGTCGTGCCATAGTGGTCAAGGTCCTATGTCCCACCAGTTGAGGTCGAGCGATCATCGCCTCTATAGTCGAGACATAAGGGCGAGACTCCCACGTGTAAGCCATTACTGTCACTCTGAGGTACCCGGATGATTACTTTGACGTCGACGGTGTTCGCTTGGCAGAGATTATTTTTAATTTTTTTTGTATCCATTCAATTTTGTCAATTTCAACAGTTATTCTATTTTATTTTTGTATCTCCACAGAAGAAAGAGAGACAGCCTCATACATCGATACAGACACATTTATTTACCGTATTTTTTACAGGGGTCAAAGTTCACGAGGATCTCAAGTAGCAGGCTCTGACAATTCAGCCCGACGCCGCTACATTCATGACTCAACTTTCCTCCGCTCTTGCATAATGAAGATGCAAGATGTCCTCTCCTTTTTTTTTCCTGCAGATCCGGAAATGATTCTTTTTACTTTGTTATTTCTTATTATATACTGGTGTGCATTTTAGGTACACGTGAGAGGTTGATGGATGGATGGATGGATGGATGGATGGATGGATGGATGGATGGACGGATGGATAGATGGATGGATGGATGGATGGACGCTCATTCAGACAGCTAGATTATCTTAATATGGAGGAAACATTGTGTGAGGGTAGTCTTTTCACCTTCTTTCATCTCTCTTCTGCTTTTTCTTCTCTTTTTGTCCTTTTGACTTCTTTTACCTGTTCCTTTCACTCCCTCTTTTCATTCCCGTTCACTCCCGCTCTCCATCTCCTTTCACTCCACTCCCCATCTCTTTTCAGTCCTTCTCCACCCTCCCACTCGCCCTCTTCCCAGCGACCAAAGTTTTATCTCTGTGTTAGTGGACGTTGTTTGTGTTGTTCCTCTACTGTGTAATCCGGGTATGACAGTCCGCTCTCGACTGCATAATCCGGCTATAGACCCCACCAACCTCTCTCTCTCTCTCTCTCTCTCTCTCTCTCTCTCTCTCTCTCCACCTTATAACACAACTCATATCAAACTTACGAACCGCATGAATATTAGCCCCGTGTTTATTTAACCTGATAAATAATCAATTTAATACTACCTGGGAGGGTAGGGGTGGGGTTAGGTTAGGTTAGGTACATCGTTACTGGAGATGTAGGGACGACATCTAACTGCTTAGCTGAAACACGAACACAAAGCTGGAGGACAAGATGGCATCGAAACTACAGCAAGACTATGCCATAACTTAACTCATTCTTTCAATCAGCCCAGATGGGAGGATAAATTGAGAAACCTTACGAAGCTTTGAGACTCCGATCCTAAATGTTGTTTTAAGTGTAAGTTACGTATTGGGCAATCATGGTTCTACTAAAGGAGTCGTGTGAGTAGAGTGGTCAGTGTATAGTGTAGATGATAGTCGTAGTATTCAAGTCGGCGGCAGCATAACGCGAGAGCAGAAAAACATATAGTGTGTATAATCGTATCTTGTATATACTGTACATATTTACTAAAACAGTCACGAGGGTCCAATTTTAAGATTCGCACCCTTAACTTTGTAACTGAGGATGAAAGAGCCATCAGGTTATGTTCAGTACATTTCGAGGATATTTTTAGCGTCCATCTTTGTTATATAAGTTAAGGCAACAAGTTAGGTATTGTCTCACTCTCCTGTTTAAAGAAGAAGTTTTCTAATCAATCCTTGACAATTTGGATCGTGATTCTACAAGAGTCTTATGTTGACATTGTCCTCTACGTTAAATTTGTCCCCTGGTCAGGAGGCGCCTTACATTCTTACTTAGGCTACGTCACAAAAATGCCCTGTCAAGATGGTACCAAAATGGGGTTGATACTTCGCTGTAACTAGATGCATTGTTTTATCCTCAGCTACGAGGTAAATTTTAACTTAACGAGGCTCTGAGAATCTGACCGTTAGTCCTAACCTTGGATCACGGGACACGCGACGGTACACAACCTGGTTATAGGACGCCGTTCGTTACTGAGTAACGGTGTCATAAAAGGCTGATCCCTTACGTAACCTGTTTATAAGACACTCTTCTCGACTATATAACTCGTTTATAGGATTCCCCTCCCAGATACGTAACTTGGTTATAAGATGTTACTGTCGAGGATATGGGCAGAGTTTAAGTGATTTATATGTTATGCAACCTGGTTTTAAGACGTTACTCTTTGCCATGAAGAAATAAAAAGTCGCATCTCTTCTTTTCACAATATAGTTATAACATGTAGTTGCCTTTTATGTGTCCTGAATCTAATATGCTTTCCTCTACAATGTGACCTGCATCTAAAACGGCATTCATCATGGTGTAACCTGACCCATAAGGCGGACGTTGTAGGGCAGCGTACAGAATTTCTGAACTAAAACATTAATGTAAGACTCCCTGATATATGACCCTGACGTGTGACATAAGACTTCACTCTTTACACTACGTGAACATAAACAAGTTTCAAGACTAAGCAAACCAGGTCTTATATTATATTGTTTATAAGATGACCTTACTGTGTATACTGATGTTGATGTCAAGTATTATTATTATTATTATTATTATTATTATTATTATTATTATTATTATTATGATGATGATGATGATGATGATGATGATGATGATGATGATGATGATGATGATGATGATGATGTTGTTGTTGTTGTTGTTGTTGTTGTTGTTGTCAATACAATTACTACTCTTCTTTTTTTGTTTTTTTTTACTTTTACGCTTCAATTTGTTGATCTGATCCATGCTGTCCTTCTCAGTTAATATTGGAGGCTATTTGCACAGTTATCAGTTGTATTTTATTTAATTCCTTCACCTATGTATTTTATTATGTTATTTACATATCTAGTAATACCATTTTGTATAAATAACCATTCACAAACGAGGTGACCGCGTGTCTGTCTTGGTCACTCTCCTCCTGCCAAATCTCATTCCATAATTCGGGATATTTAGACTGACGGACTTAGTCAGCTCGTGCAACATCAACTTGTAACTGATACATCACTCGTGGCATTTCTAGTTTAGTTGTATACTGTTGAGGGAAGGATACTCAGTGATATGTATTTTAGATTTA
>NW_024739542.1:5842958-5985458 GCF_018991925.1 Homarus americanus | reverse complement strand
AGAGAGAGAGAGAGAGAGAGAGAGAGAGAGAGAGAGAGAGAAATCATCAAGACAAAATACAATACTTCGTTGTACCTTAAGGCCTAGAGTTTCTCGGTACTTCGTTCTTTCTCGCTGGGTAGCGACTTTCCACTCGCCCTTGTGATAACCACTTACGAACTTCAGACTCCGTCAATTTTTAACCAGCCACTTAATACCCTCTCTCACACAAGTGGTACTTACAGGGGATAAGTGCCTCCTCACTTTACACTTAACTTGGTTGGGGGAAAATGTATAAACACGAGAGGCAGCAAGAGCCGCCACTGAAAGCAAGTCATCGACGAGCCATGGCATCACACAAGCTATGTACGCACCTAGTCTATTAATATAGTGAGCTCCACTATGTTGTGACCCAAATTTAGTCCACTTTATTTTTTTTTTGAGCTGACCACTCACTACCCAGGGAGATGAAGGGTATCTGAACCGTCTGACTGAGAGTTCCACTAAAAAGAAACGTCTCCAAATTTAGTTCTCGTTCTCTGATTCCTTCCAACAGACGGTTCACATGACTGAAGTCGGCTATACAGAGGGAGAAGATGTACTAAAACATTGCTCCACCAGCTAATATGACATGCACCCCACTAGGGTAGGCCTACAGGGACACTAAATTTAACGAACTTCCTTAAGAGCGTTACACAGACCACTGGTCACACATCCCATCGACGGTATCTGTCAATAAATATCTTGGCAGATGCCCGAGCCTCTTCTTGTTGGCCAGAGGGCTGGTGGAAGTCCCATAAAATGCCAAGGAAAAATCGATGTTTCTGAGGTCATAATCTCTAGCCGTGCAGTATTGCCGTAAACGTCTGATTATTCTTATAATTATGGAAAGCATGTGTAGTCTAGAAGGCGATTTAATTTTACTGTGATCAATATACTTTGCCTTTTGATTACAGTTGTACGAAGTTACAGCTTTGGCCGGGACAAGAAAATTGTGAGGCCCATCTTCCTCCTTCCACGCAAGGAAATATAAATATTTTGACCTCAACTGTGGAGGTTCTGTGTTCTAAAAACAACTGTTCCCAAGGACCAGGTAACCCCAGAGGCAGCTATATGAAGAAGAGTCTCAACAAGATTTTTACACTGACATCGAGAAGTTAATGGCAGAAGCCTCTCATGAAGGCCTACCAAGTGTACGTATAAATGACTGTTAATATATTAGCAGATAATCTGTTATTGCAAATTACAAACAGGGAAATTCAGTCACTAATGAAGTCGAAAATTAATCCGATTTAACTAACCTAAAGTAATTTTGAAAATATTTTAACGTGAGTTTCTTTAGGGACTCTAAGACTTAAAAAAATAGTTATATGGGCATTATTGTCCGTAATAATATAAATTTTATAAACTCTATTTACAACAAAGAGACAACAACAAAATTGCAGTCCCCAAATGACTGAGATCATGCCTACGCCAGCCACTCAAGGAATGCATTTCAGGCACAGATGTAGCTCCTCTCCCAGATGATAAAAGAACGTGTGCATACTATCTGCTTGTAAACATTAAGCGATGCAGTGAAAGCTATCCCAACACTACAATCTGTGATAAACAAGAATATCCCAGCACCAGTAGGAGAACTTCACAAAGTCTTTCATCTAAGAGATCGACTTCTGCCGTAGTTAAAGGAAAGACAAGATGCTGTAACTTTAACTTTAAAAAAATCAGATCGATTTAATTATCCGCCTCCCACACCTTCATTCGAGAGACTGCTACTGGACTAAGATTGGTCACCCTGGGGACGGCCTCTACTTATTAATGCTCTGCCTCTACCGCTGTCTCAGAAATATCAGGTACATTTGCAGACGATGCCGGAGCAGCAGAGGATTCTATAAAATTCTTCTTTTCAGTCAGCAAACACTCAATTTAACTTTCTGAGCCACATAAAAAAAGAAAGAGTAAAATACTGTAGTAAATCAGAGGATCACTTGCTCAGAGACTTATTTCCGAATCTCAACTCATAATCTGAAAAAAAATGGCGAGTGTAAAGTGAGTTTTCAAGACGAATTGAAAGATCTCCCAAGGAACCAAATGGCGGTTTAAAAATATGAACCTTATAAGAGCCCTGATTTAACAGAGACGAAGAACTATATAAAAGTTGACGGAAACATAAAGAAGAAATGTCGCTAAGACATCTTTTCTAAAAGAGAATTAAGCCGAAGCTGATGGTCTGTGGACCGTCCCGGAAACCGATTCTGAATGACAGAACTTTCCAAATCAACCCCCAAGCTTTTCATGACTTCAACAGATCCTAAAAATAACCGAGTAAAGTAAGTGGCATTACAGCTAAGTAACTGAGGATGTCGGGACACACTAGATCGAAGGAAGTCTGCCTTCTATATAACCAACTCGGAAGTCTACATATATCACATGTACCAGACCACCCTACAAGAGCTTGCCATAGACTAAGTGACGTAGTGCTGAGGTTCTTCACACATATTCACAGACAAATCTCATGAACCATCTTAGCTATAACGAGTTCAGTACAGAGGAGCTTCGTAAAAGTCTTGATCCTCTAAGAACCGTAAATCTATACACACCGAGCACGCATATTCACTAACTGCTAACCTTCCCGAGTAAACCTTTTATTTGCATTCTGGGAAAACAGGAAAAGAATGTCTCGCCTAGTCTACACATTCAGAAATTAGACGAATCACTTGTATACAGCTCGGGATCTGGAGCTCACTTACACTGAGCAGGGAAGAAGTAAATCTCGTCAGAAACACCAGTGATGCTGTAAGAATGTCTCCATAAAGTAGAACACAAAGGACATTGTTACATGATTATCCTCGAGGCTTAGTGACACAAGAAAATATAATTTAATACAAGCTTATATAATATTACATAATTACAGAAAAATGCTTTTCTCGTCATAGAACAAAGGAGAACATCAGATAACTCTCTGTCACCGAAGAAGTATTATGAAGTATATGTGACATAGCTTAAGTTCTCTAAGGGTTTAAATGTTTTGTTGTATGACGTGAAGCTGTCCCGAATGGTCCTTTCCTTTGTGGGTTAGCACTATCTTTAAAGTGAGTGACTAAGTTTTATACACTAAGAACCGAATTGTATTCTCATATCAGTTACTCGCATTGATTAGTCTAATCTCACCTAATCCGGTTGACTGCACCTTTGAAGAGTTCCCCTACTAAATATACCATAACATCACGAGGGAGTGTATATAACACTGAATAGAAGAAATTGTAATATATACAAGCCTGATTCTTACCTCTCGAGACCACACAACTGATACTGATAAGGGTTATCCAGACTCACTCTCAGCCTACCCCCAGGTCTTGATCTCACCGCTAAAGTTATACCGAGTTACTGCCTGTGGAATCAACTTACACCTTGACATGATCTCGTGTTAGGCAGCGCCAACTCACACACCAGCTTCAACGTTTGACTCCACCGTCATGTAAGTGTAAACAACACAGTGAACATCACAGATATAGGTCAAATATGGCTTATTTATTCACACTAGTTAGGATTGTGTAGCTGATGTAAACATACCACTACAAAAATAGGAAAAATAGTGAGACTGTAGCGTTTACTTGCCTTAAACAGGAGTTGCAGCTGGGAATGTCTACTGCAAGCGAGTGGCAGCTGGACTAACATAATTTTAAGGGATTGTTCCTGGTCCCATATGGTGGAACCCAAGTAATTGCCAGATAACATTTGATGTCAGGACTCGTCGGCTTCTTGCTTTTAATGGCGACTCCCGTTTCCACTTCTTATTTCTGTCGTCGACCCTTAAAACGAGGAAGAATTAGAATGACAGATCGGTCTGATTAGTTTGGTCCAGACACCATTGTTTATTGTCTCTTTTGGCCTTGATCTGAACTTATGGTCTACGTTTTCATATGAGCCATAAATGACTCACAAACTCTCCATTTAAACCATATACGATCTCACAACTCTTCATATAACAAAAGAGACTCACAATCTTCCCATTTTACAAAATAAATACTCTCACAAACTCAATTTTGCTTAATTAAATATTTACAAACTTTATTTTACACCATAAAGGAACCAAACAAATATTTAAAACAAAAAGGGAAACATAATTTTTTTCACTCCGAACACAAAAGTAATACCAAGTTTTACTCCCACGAAGAAGACACTTGAGACTGGTATAAGCAACTCAAACAGTCTCCTCAAAAGTAGGTAAGCCAAATTGAAGCTAACTTTATGTCAACACAGGGAAATGCTGGAGTCCCGAGACACGGTCTGTGTGAGAGAGAGAGAGAGAGAGAGAGAGAGAGAGAGAGACAGAGAGAGAGAGAGAGAGAGAGTGAGAGAGAGATAGTGAGAGGGAAAGGAAACGACAGTGAAAGAGTTAGCATGAAGAGAGAGAGAAGGAGAGTACGTAAAATAGAGATATTTGCCAATTAAGCCTTAATAAGTAACTGTGTTTTGCCAAAGTGGAATAACTTTTCGTTTTTAGTGTTATAACTTATTGGGAATTAATTCGTGTGGGATGAATTTTGTTTTGTCTAATTTAAGAGGTCGTTTACCATCATAAGTTAGGTTAGACTAGGGTAGGTTAGGTTAGGTTAGGTTAGGTTAGATTAGGTTAGGTTAGGTTAGGTTAGGTTAGGTTAGGTTTTGTAGAAAGCAATTCGTTTAAATATCTCTTGATGATCTACATTAACGCTTATCGCCAGACAGAAGTTTCCTAAAGAGAAAAATACATAGAAATGATCACTAATCGGCAATTACTCTTATTTAGTGCAACCTAATCGACGGGGAAAGGAGACGAAGATGTATAAACTATGTTGACAGAGAGAAAAGGAGAGAGGCAGGGTGGTGGAAGAGATGCTAGGAACGTGGGTAAGGGAGAGGCAGGAATGTGGGGACGGGGGGGAGAAGGGGGAGGTTCGAGGTAGTGGTCCAGAGTGGGAATTTCCTATGCAAATTAGATTACTATTACCGAGTGAGAAAGTTGAGCGTTGAGGGAGAAAGAATTGACTTTGTTTGGCGACTTGGCTGGGAAGGGGTCCGCTGTAGCTACCCTGTAAGGATTAGGAGAGAGAGAGAGAGAGAGAGAGAGAGAGAGAGAGAGAGAGAGTTCATTGAAGTAGTCTGGAAAAAGAGATGTATTAGTTCATACCGAAATTATCTATTGAATAAAGGCAGACAGGCAGACAGGCAGACAGACAAAGGCAGACAAAGGCAGACAGTCAAAATTAATAAAAAACAAAACACATGAGGCAAAGACAAGAAGGTAGACAAAAATAGGTAAAAAGAACTTCAAAACCACGAAAATCATGAACGAAAGATAAAAAAAAACGGAAGCTGAAAGTGGAAAAAATATAATGAAGATAAGATGTTCCAAGGTGTTAAAAATTTATATAAAAATGCATGAACAAATTTTATATTCAGAGGCTGTTTTATTGGCTATCAGAATACGTCTAAACTAGTAAAGGTGAGACAATTACAACGAGTGTGGTGTAGAACCCTTCTTCACCCCTTCACCCAGCCCCTTCAGAGCCAGAGGAGGAAGAAGAAGGGAACAGGAGGAAGAAGCCAGATGGCGAGAAGGAAGGAACAGAAAGAGGAACAACAGAACGAAGCAAGAGGAGACAAGAAGAAAGAAGGAAGATGAAAACGGAAGAAAGCCAGAGAGATGTAAAGGAAGGAAGAACAAGGGGAGAGGGAGAGATAATAGTGTCTACCATTCCCTCACAGAGCCAGAAGGAGAGACGGAAAGGAACAAGAAAGGGAACATGGCCTCCCCCCCCACCTCTTCCACCCTCCTTAATGGCAAAAAAAAAAAGCGAGAAAGAATAGTGTGAGAGGAAAATGGTGTAAAACTGTAGATGATAGAACCAGTAGCATTTCCACCCGATAATGTCCAAAGGGGTTGTGAGAAAATGATTCAGTGGATTATAAAGGTAGATGGTAGTGGCACTTCCTCAACTACAGTGTCAAATCGAGTGTGAGAAAATTATATCGTGGAATCCTTTCTACAGCAGCAGATGACAAATGAGCAGGACAACTAAGGCAAGTAGAGTTAGTGGCATCATCCTTCTGCAGTGCCACACAGGGAATGAGATTGTGTCAGAGGGGAAGATAATGATGAGGGCTGGAGGGGGTAGGTAGCACTCCATCCGTACTCCACAGTGGCAGTACCTGGGAGAGGGGAAGGACCTCCCTTTGTACCTAAGCTAAGGGGTTGAGGGAGGGGGTGGAGGTCGACCCTTTGTACCCACTAAATGAACCTTGAGGATCAATATACCTGCCTTTGTCTGCTGAGGACGTTGGTGGTGGTATCGCCTTAGGGGGTCTTAGTTCCTGTGGGAGAGATAAGAGGTTTAGGGAGGTCTTGAAGGACAAGAGAAGGAGTGTTGTTCTTCTTATGGAGGGAAGGGTTGTTAGTCATGTTATGCAAGGAAGGGGTGTTAGTCAGGTTAGGTTAGGTTAGGTTAGGTTAGAGTCTCAAGAAGATCTGTTTGGTGAAAAACTTGTATTCTTCAATTCCTATGATGTTTGTGAGAGTCCTTAAAATATTTTGCTCTTCCGTGATTGGTGATTTTTTTTTTATTCATATTCAACTTAAGTTTGTATCGTTTAGTGAAAGTTCTTAGGGCAATTGGTTTATGATGACGGTAGTGTGGATACATCACGGTACTCAGGGAGACAGTGTAATCGGTACTACACTTGACTACCCTCACTTCCCCAACTGCAGTATCAAAGCTGAATATATAAACGAAGAGCTACATATTTGTGTGTGTGTGTGTGTGTGTGTGTGTGTGTAAGAGAGAGAGACAATATATTAATTTTCGGTATTACGTTCAAACCTTCTCTGTGTTATTAAATGTATTAATTTTTAACAGTTAATAATTCAGTGTTTTAATATTCAGTGTAATATTTTTCTTCTCGTAAGGCACTTAATGTATTATACTCATTGGTGTAATTATTTACATCTTTGTGAGGTGTAGAATGTGAACACCTGAACACCATCCGGCCTTCAGCAATAGTGTGAGTTAAGGCCTCAGCCTGACTTCCCCGTCGCTGCTTGGGTAAAATTATCTTGGCGTTAAATTTTTGCCAGAGCACGAAGACTGTAACAAGGGAACGGTCAATGGTGAATGAAGGAAGGAAAAATGATGAAAGAATGAAGGATAGAAGAATTCCCCGTAATGGCCTCCTGGGGGAATAAAAGAAGCGATTAACGTAAATATTGACAAGCTGTCCAAGAGGCTTGTCAGGGAAATTTCCGCCCAAGTAAGGTACAATGCAGCTTAGGAACAGCTTGTCATTTTTACGTGTTTAAAAAGTTATTCTAAAATGAAATTAAGCAGTTTCTTTAATATTCAAGGTTTTATTGCGTGTAAAACAGTCTATTGAGTATAAATGCATCCTGAAAGTTGTCCTAAATATACCTTACAATAAATTTTTTGGGGGGAAACATTTTAAACATTTTGAAACTACTTTTATATATATATTTTTTTTAGATATTGTGGCATCTAATTTTATCCCATAAAGTATTATTCAGTTTCAAGTCATTCTGAAAACAAGGCAAAATTCTTAAATTTTTATAAGTACTTTGGGAGGCAATAAGGAAGAGTTTTAATAAATATTAAATATTGGAGTCACTTTTTTTTTTACACATCTTTGTTCTATGAAAGTTATTTTTACTAGTCTATCAGAGTGCAGCTGGGGAAGGAACAGGGAGATTAATCACTACCAAACAATTTTAGCGAGAGATAAAGAGGAATATTTAGAGATATATATATATATAACCAAATAGTCAAATTAGAGATATACACGGATGCTATAGTGAGAGATAATAGCCAAAGAGACTAAGGTGAGAGATATTATTAGTCAATTGAGTCAGAGAAGTAGACAAAAATTTCAGTGAGTGACGTAGACATTTTCTATTATTTAAGAAAAAAAATATACCTAAAGAAATTAACAATGAGAATACGAAAAAAAATGCTCAGTTAAATTTATTTATTAACAGTACAGGTAAGAATTGCGATAAGTAGCATACAGGTACCTCCGTGAACAGGTTAATCTAATTTGAGGATGCGATATAGCCTACGATGTGTACATTCGAAAAGTGATGATTGGCAGCACAAAACATACATCAGACACATCAGAAAAAAACAATGATTTGCATATGTAATGCACCCTAGCTTTGACACACACACACACACACACACACACACACACACACACACACACACACACACACACACCAGACCCGAGAGTAGGAAGAAAAAACAGGAATAAGACGATAATGAAGAAGAAATTAAATGTCAAGAAATTGTATTAATTAATCTCCGTTATTCTTATTCTTTATCATCATCGTTGTCTTCTTCTTCTTCTTTTTCATCATCATTGACTTCTTATTTTCCTTTTCTCATTCTTCTTTTTCATCATTATTATCTTCTTTTCACTCTTCTTTCCCTCTTCTTTATCCTCATTTTCTCATTTCTTCTTTTTCCTCCACTTCTCTATTTCTCTTTCCTAAACACCATTTTATTTATTTTATTCTTAAGATTGTGGGATTAAGTGAGATACCAAGAATATAAATGATGTAATTTCTGGTTGAGTGTTGGTCGTTCTTCATCTGGCTCTTACGGGTCAAGCTGGTGTCGTGTGCAATACTGACCTAACCGACATTAACTGTCAGGACGGAAAGGAGGAGAGAAGAAGAAGAATAAGAAGAATAAGAAGGAGAATAAGAAGAATAAGAAGAATAAGAAGATACAGAAGAATAAGAAGAAAAAGAATAAGACACAGAAGAATAAGGAGAATAAGAAGAATAAGAAGAAGATACAGAAGCGATAAATGTAAAAAGAAAAACATCACCAACTTTTTCTCTTTTTAAGTCTCTCTCTCTCTCTCTCTACCAAGCCCGATGATAGACAACCTTCCCTTGACATGTAGAACAGCTTTTACCCCTTTCCCCTCCTCCCTCAGTGTTTCCACAGCTTCACCTGGTATAACTTTTAACAACAACAAAAATCCAAATTTATTTCTAAAAGACGGCTTCTTGGTATATAATTCAATATATATATATATATAAAGTAAATTGTTACTGATATGAAGCTTTATTCCTACCACACTACCCCGAGTTACTGACACAAGTGTATTATGACCCAGAGAAGTGTTTATGTACTTTGACTGTCCGTGTCGTATGGATTTCTCAACCTATATACACTATGCACAAGATGGTATAATATAACATGTTGATCTTGAAGTTTTTAACCCTTTAGACGTACTGAACAGCTGTGACGGACTTAAACTATCAAGTTATTTAGGTAGAGAAGACAAGAGTAAATCAAAGTAAGTCATGTGAAGTAAATCATGACAGGTTAGAGTAAGTAATGTAGGAAGTATAAGGTTAATAACGTTGGTCAGGTAATAAATTAAGGTCAAGTCTGATAATAAAGTAAAATTATGTTAGGTCAAGTATTATAGTGTATCAGGTCACAGTAATATAGTAGGTCAGGTCAAGGAATGAATCGTGTTAGGTTCTGTAATAAAGTAGGTCAAGCCGGTAGATTACGTCGTTATAAAATAAGTCAGGTCGTGTAATAGAGATCAGGTTAAGTCATAAAGTAGGTCAGGTCAAGCACTGAAATAGGTCAGGTTAATAAATAAAGTGAGCCAGACCAGTTGATTATGTCAAGAGAGTCAATTCACAAAATAGGTCAGGTCGTGTAATCAAGATCAGGTTGACTCATAAAGTAGGTCAGGTCAAGTACTGAAATAGGTCAGGTTAATTAATAAAGTGAGCCAGACCAGTTGATTATGTCAAGAGAGTCAAGTCACAAAATAGGTCAGGTCGTGTAATCAAGATCAGGTTAAGTCATGAAGTAGGTCAGGTTAAGCAATAAAGTAAGTCACTGTGGGTCGGGATAATCTAGATAAAGAGAATCACAAGTAGTCGTCCTCAGGTATTAGCGCCAGACCTTTAAGAGACTGTGGGAACACCCCTCACTGGTGCACGTAATCTTTGACACAAACTTAGTGACAGGAGAGGTTCTCGTTTATCCCTGAACCCAACTCTAAACCCGGAACCTAACCTAACCTAACCTAACCTAACTTAACTTAATTCTAAAAAAAATCTAACACATTTTAAAGACATTATATTGCAGCTAGTTAGGAGGAAAATCTTTCGCATGATCCTTCGAGAATCCTGGTCCCGGATCACTGTGTCTGACAGAGCGGGACATTAGGTTGATCTTCATTACAGTTTAATCATCTCTCAACGTGATTATTCCTGCTCCAGTTTCCTGGTTGTGTGTGGGCGTCGCCTTACTTCTCCTTGATAACAGTTGTCCCTCCCGAGAGGATCACCTTTGAATGATACACCTAAGGGTGCTCCTGAAGCTTGTAGATTAAGCACGTATCAGATTTCGTATCAGCAGCTCTAGTGTATAATCTCTAATTTGACTCGCACACACACACACACACACACATATATATATATATATATATATATATATATATATATATATATATATATATATATATATATATATATATATATATATATATATATATATATAATGTGTGTGTGTAAGTATGTTTGAGTGATGATTCTGCCTTCGTTTTTTGGTTGTTGGAGGGGGGGAGGGGGTAACGAGGGAACATTTAGCGGATATGTCCGTCTATATTTTGTTTCACGACCCACTAAACAACAGCTTCTTCCAAATGGTTCAAATTCAACTTTTATCCTAAATGCTTCTCTATCAAATGTCCAGAGACCAGAGTCTAGCTTTTATCATATTATTCCCCTGCCAGCAGCTTCATATCCTCACTTAGTGCTCAATAATACCATCTAGGCGTCAGTAAGTTTCATAAAGACCATTATTAAAACATCAACAAAAACCAGAGCCAACGTCCGTAGTCTCGTCCAGTTAGCGCCTGGGTGTACAGCCATTCTGCTTATGATAACTGCATCATCAGCAAAGTCAAAAGCATGACTCAACTTCCTCTCTTGAAGAGCACTCACCCCATTGTCAATTTAATGTGCTTCATTAACTCTACATTATGATCACTGCACTGTCACCTGAGCCCTTTGACATAATCATATTACTTAAGAAATGTTTTTGAACCAGAGGGAACCCACCATCTCTCGATCCGTTCCTAGTTTCAGTAGAGTAGACGATGAAAAGTTGGAAAATGACAACATTTTTCCTCGTTATCTATAGAGAAAAGAAAATCTATCAAAAAGAGAAAAAGTATGAAGGTGATGAGAGAGAGAGAGAGAGACCACAAAACTTGACAAGACTCTCAGTATCAGAACACAAGCCAGATAACAAGTCCCCGTCTTTGTGGGGATCCCGTAAAGTCAGAGGATTTTCCAGAGTGTCTCCCAAATGCACCGAAGCCGACGTCTTCCTGAGATCAACATACATTGAAAACACCTTCTATCGCAGTTCCCGCTGACGCTCTATATAAAGACGTGGAGCATAAGTATTAGTTTCCTAAATACGTTTATAGATTTTTGCATCTTCTCCACCATGCTGTGAACATACGGAAAATATTGTAACAGTACTGTACTTTATAGCAAGTAGATTTAGTGGTACTCGTATATCTCCATAAATTTTTGGATTTTCGGATTTTGTTTCTGGTCGTTTATCGGGTGAATTTCCAAAATATTGAGGAAGTTGAGCAAAAAGTAGAAGATCTCAAATCCTTTCCATCGTAAGTGTCTCGTAGCTTTGGCAGTTCTGTCGGTCTCCTTTCCATTTTCTGTAAAAGTGTGTTACCAGCAGGCTTCTCCTACCCGTTCCTAGACTTCTTTATACAACATCTGGAGGACGTCTGTAATTATCATTATCTCTTTCTTTGAGCATGATATTTTTTTAACTATATATGTAAGCTCTTTTGCTAACACTAATGTCATGAATATTAATATAATGCATTACTATATTTACTGTACAATTGCCGATTAAACCTTAAAACCAGCTGAAGTTTTTGCTGAATAGGGGTAATTTTTAGATTGTATTGCTGTAACTCAATACAAATTCATTCTTATGTGCAAAAATTTATTCCGTGCCATTTAAAGAGTCGTTTACTATAACAATTTTCAAAATTATGCCTACAGTGTTTTTTTTAGGTTAGGTTAAGTTAGGTTTTCAAGAAACTATTCATTTATGTGTGTTTTTATGCTGTATCGTGATCGTTTTTGTCCAATCAGAAGTTTCCAAAAAGATAAATACATAGATGATGTTGCTAATCGGCAATTATCTCTCTCTCTCTCTCTCTCTCTCTCTCTCTCTCTCTCTCTCTCTCTCTCTCTCTATATATATATATATATATATATATATATATATATATATATATATATATATATATATATATATATATATATAAATCACACGGAAAATGGAAACAACGTGTGATTTTATCAAGATTATCTTATCGTTGTTTACATGAAATATATATATATATATATATATATATATATATATATATATATATATATATATATATATATATATATATATATATATATATATATATATATATATATATATATATATATATATAAATCAAGCTTATTTTATTAATAACTTACTTTACTCACACTCAACACAACCATTTAGCAATTCCACTTAGTCTATGTTCCCTCTAAGCGTTTTATGAGTCCAAACATCAGCTTAATTTGCACAGTGAAACTAACATTTAAGATCCAGGAATATAAATTACTAAAAGTCAACAAATGGCACATTAATATTCAGACACATCAATACGGGTCTATGATGGTTCACTTCGACACAAACATTTATTGACAATATCAGTTTATTAATATATGAAGCGATGAATGCGCACAGGAATAACGATAAATCTTTTTTTATTGATCTTATTTTAAATTTAAATAAAACTTTCATATTTTTAAATGAAATTTGATAAATTCAACCATTTTTTATAATTTATGGTTCTTGATTTTTAAGTAACCAGCTCATTAATGGCCTGTGTTTACCCGCTCGTACTGCTCAAGTTCTTTACTGTAACGATGTTTGTGTGAACACAATAAGGAACTGCTGGAATTATTACTTCACTAAACTAGTACTGAGCTAGGAACACCTACTACTACAGCAGCCATATGTTGAGACCAGGGATTGGCTAACACATTAAACTCGGCAGCTTATTTACCGCTGTCCCCAGAGAGTTCTCTTGTAGCCAATAACAACAACTCAATTATAACAGTTGGTTGTAACTTCCATATTTTTGTTTTTTTACAAATTTACAAAAATCGGTTAATTCTTCTGTCCTTAATAACGAACTCCTAAAGCATCACATTATAACGTAGTCCTCACAGGTTCATTGCCTCTACTATAGCACCACATACTATACTGATAACATTCATAGTAACCGCACAGTCTTGTCATGAATGTTAATAATTATCCCGTGTTTATATCATTTATTTCCAGTGTAATTATTCAACTCTTGACTTTATAAAATACTTGAATTAATATCCTGTATGGTCCCACTAGTTGTTGTTTTATTACCTGCCGGAATAACAGAGAGATTACGTCTTCTGTAAAATAAAAACTTCAATTAGTCAGGATTCATATTATTTTTGGGTCAGGCGTTATTAATTATAAATTCATTCCAATTTCAAATATTCCTTAAGTAAACAATATTCTAACTCAATCTATATTTGCAGTATATATACATTATACAGTATATTTATAATACAGTATACATACAATATACTGTATATGCATAGACTCCACAGGTTTTATTGAAGAGTATCACTGGTACAGAACAAAAAAGTCAAGGACCAATCAAGGCCATATATTTATTTTCGACCAATCAGCATGAAGATGGCTTATGCATGTTTAACCGCCGCTGCAGATCAATTATTATAGAACTGTCAACCAGTGAAATATACAATTGTTTTTCCCTTTGATATTTGGTAGTGAAATGTTGCCTGTCCACTCTGTCAATACTTCCAGGCTTTGTTCTTGACCTGTCATTTTTATAGCTATTTTTTATCATGGTTCTCCTCTCTCTCTCTCTCTCTCTCTCTCTCTCTCTCTCTCTCTCTCTCTCTCTCTCTCTCTCTCTCTCTCTCATATTTCTGTACACTATCAGGCGTGCTGGATGATGCTGGAATAGCCCTTGAGTAGACTATAGTTTCCAGCCCACTAGCTACTTAATGTTAGGAATCAGGAGTTTAATTAACACGTGTCCTGCCATACCTCTAGAAGGAAAGTGTTTGCATGAATGGAAAATCTTCCCCGACTGAGATATCGTCACGGTGATTGTGTCAGGGAGGGTAAAATGTACCAGTCAAAGTTATACTCTAATATACAGTATATAACTAACCCAAGCGTTCTCCCATCTTTTATTCCCCCTAATTACACTTCCCCCTTGTTATCCCTATGAGTTATATTCCCCTTTTTGAGCAGTGTGGCCAGACCAGACGCGGTGTGTGAATTAGTGGCTGGCTGGAGCGAGCAAAATGACACCAAGGTTAATCCGGACAGATGTGAGGTAATCAAAAAGGATTTTCTGGAATTACAATCTCACTCTTTTCCTACCTATCTTTATATATTTCCCTCTCTCTCTCTATCTCTTTCTTTAGTACTAGTGATGATAATAATGAGAATGATAATTACTGTTGTTATTATTATTATTATTATTATTATTATTTTTATTACACCTACTATTTGTACATTTCTAATCAATTACAATAACAAACACCAAATATGAGAATAAGGATAAACAACAATAATGACAATATCAATCACATCACTAGTAATAATACAAAAAAAAATAACAAAAATTCAATAACAGCAACAATAACAAAAATAACGCATTAGTAATAACACAAACCAGAACAATAAATAAGTTCCCCCACAAAACAAAAATCCTGACATCAAGTCTTGGCTCACCCACTCGCCTAACACTCGGCGACAAACTGTTCCATCTATGAATATTAATATCCACTGTAATTAAACTTGACTTAGTAACCTGACGGGAGATAATTACGAGGTGATTGTTACTTCTCTGGGGATAAATAGTGATTATTGTTGTTTTTTTAATTTTATGTTCCATTCAATTTTTATTTTTTGGTGATTATGTTTACGTGTGTGTATGTGTGTGTGTGTGTGTGTGTGTGTGTGTGTGTGTGTGTTCATGTAGCCATACAAAATACACTACGAATCGTCAAAAAGATAAATAAAAACGTTAAGGTTCGGTCGCCTCGTTAATGTCCATTGAACAAACGACTTTACTGAGAGAGAAAAAATAATAATATATTTCCGGTCCAACTTTCAGAGAAGTTTGCAAATTAGATGTGATTAAGTCGCAGTGTCCCTGAGATGAATTTTATGACATCTGGAGGAAGGTTACAGGCACTGCCACTTGCCATCTGCCATCCGTCATCTTCCATCGTTCATCTTACAGCTGACATTCCCTCATTAGTTATATGGCCAGTGTTATACGTTTGTCTTAGTTGCCATCTGTCTTTTGCTACTGCTACTGCTACTGCTACTGCTACTGCTATTGCTACTTAGGTTCCTCATTGTCGTTTTCCTCCTCCTCTTCCTCCTCTTTCTAGAATTTCATCCTCCTCCTCTTCCCCCTCCTTCTCCTCCTCCTCTCCCAATAACTACCACATCCAGACTTCTCCTCCTACACAATCCACCTCCTCCTCCTCCTCCTCCTCCTCCAAATTCCACTTCCTTCAAGAACCTTCTCCTACTTCTCCCTCCAAGAACCTCCTCCAATGCTTCCAGAGTAAAAAGTTTTAATGCCTTATTTTCCGGAGCCTTTAGGGTGATGATGAGTGTGGAGGCGAGGTTGCCGCGGCTGACTCAGTTTGATGAGGATGGATGTATCTGAGATTAAGGCCACAGGAAAGGTGTTTTGATTCCTTTGTATTCTCTCTCTCTCTCTCTCTCTCTCTCTCTCTCTCTCTCTCTCTCTCTCTCTCAATCTTGGGAGGAACAAGGGGATATCATATGTATACGGTGAGAGAGAGAGAGATGGAGATAGAGAATTGTTGTATTTTAGGTAAAGTATGACGTGTGCTGATCTGGTAAGCTTAATTTTTATTTACTTCAGTGTGGGTTCATAACTACCCTCTTGAAAACTTTATAAATATTTTTTGATGATATATTTCATTTATGTGATTTTTTTTTTTTAATTAAGACAACTTGAATACAGGTGTTGACTTCACATAACATATTGCGGTACATTGTTATTCATGTATCTTGGTTATTATTCTGGGAGTCGGGGTATGAATGAATGATGTGTACGTACGGAGGAGGAACAGTATAAATAATGTTGGTGCTCTCAAAGGAAGATTTATTCATCTACTTATAAATGGTGAAAATATATCAAATAAGTAGTGAATTTTATACGAAAGTGATAGAAAGTTTTCAATTCTATTTACTTCATATTCTTCTCATATTTCTTCCCCCTTCCTATCCTTCCCACTTTCCTTGCTATTCCTCTTCCATCTCCTTCTTTGATCCTTCTCGTCATTGTTTTTTTTTAGGTGTTTCTTCTCTTTTGTCCTCTCGCTAGTTCACTGCCTCTCTTTTACAATCCTCTTTTTATTATTGCCTCTCCTCCACCTCCTCTTTTTCTTCTTTTCTCACTTTATTGTTCCTTGTTCACTATGTCCACTTTCTTTCTTTTTCAACTTTTCTCATCCTCTTCACTTGTCGCTTTACCTTCTCTCTTCTCTTCTCTTTCATTTTTCCACCTTTTTTCACTTCTCATTTGCACTTTATCATTATTTTATTCCTTTCTTTCATTTTTATCTCTTCTATGTTTTTGGTTTTCTTTCATTCACGTTTATCATCTTTTTGGGCTTATTCTTTCTCCATCTGTACCTCCTTTTACCCCTTATTTCTTCAGTAATTATTTCATCTTCCTCCTCCTCCATCTGTTCTCCTCTTTCTGGTTCTCCACTTCCTTCTTTTTCAACCTATAAATGCTCTTATTGTTCTTCTCTTTCTCTATCACTTTCTCCACTTTCCTCTCATCACGTCATTTAACCTCCCTCACTTTTTCCACCTCCAATCACCTCTCCGCTTTTACCTCGTGTCCATTATTTTCCCTCACCCTTATTCCTTCTCCTCTACTACGCCCTCTCATCACTTCCCATCACCTCTATCACTTTCTCCACCTTCTTTCCCTTCCTCTTAGGCCCTTTCATCACTTTCTTTTTTTCGACTGGGAAAAAAGGTTGGAATTCCTATAACCTGATCGAGCGGATCCCGTGGCCGTCGACCCAAAAAATTTTATCGTCCAGTGTGTGTCGGCGATCAGAGTTCCTGCCACGTTTGATGGCTGTTAAACGGATGAATTTCCCATACAGTATAGTATATATATATAATATATATATTTATATATATATATACATATATATATATATATATATATATATATATATATATATATATATATATATATATATATATATATATATATATATATATATATATATATATATATCATTATAGACTTGTTACGTGGAAAGAGTGTAGTGGTGTAGTGTGATAATGAAGAGGAACACCAGGGAAATCACAAATATCTTAAATATCTTCAGTGTTGAGTTGTTTAATGCAATCAGCTAACTTTTCGGATCATCTCTTTTCCCGTGCTGAGAGCAAAGTCTACAGGGACAAAGTCCTCCAGTTACATGTGAGTGTATTACTAAGAATAAAATACAGAAGTGAACATTGTATTAAAACACTAACAGAAATACCAATAAATACAACGTTGGAACAGAAGCAAAGGCTTTTTGACTCATTAACAGAGCAAGACTAAAACACAAAATACACAAAAGTGAAAAAGTTTAACTGCGACGAGAGATAAATGTAACACCTTAAGGGGCAGCATTTGGTGTCTCTGGGAGGAAGTCGGATAATGACAAAAAATGAGTTCCAGGGCAACAAAGGCTTTCTCCAGCCAGTAGATATCATGTGTTGCCTTCGTGAGCAGCTGTGTAAAGGGTAGTAGAGATGGCAAGCTGGGTAGTAACACAAGCAGATAGTAATACAAGCAGGGAATAACACAAGCAGGGAATAAAACAGGCAGGGAGTAACACAAGCATGGAGTAACACAAGCATGGAGTAACACAAGCAGGGAGTAACACAGGCAGGGAGTAACACAAGCAGGGAGTAACACAGGCAGGGAGTAACACAAGCATGGAGTAACACAAGCAGGGAGTAACATAAGCAGGGAGTAACACAAGCAGGGAGTCACACAAGCAGGGAGTAACACAAGCAGGGAGTAGCACAAGCAGGGAGTAACACAGGCAGGGTAACACAAGCATGGAGTAACACAAGCAGGGAGTAACACAGAACACAAGCAGGGAGTAACACAAGCAGGGAGTAACACAAGCAGGGAGTAGCACAAGCAGGGATGTAACACAGGCAGGGGGTAACACAAGCATGAAGTAACACAAGCAGATAGTAACACAAGCAGGGAGTAACACAAGCAGGGAGTAACACAAGCAGGGAGTCACACAAGCAGGGAGTCACACAAGCAGGGAGTCACACAAGCGTTTATTTCGTACGTTTCGGTTTGCACAGGGTTATTTTTCATTTATATTGTACAGTATTGCATATGAACTTGTGAACTATATAAATTGAAGTAAAAAGTGTAACCAGAATTGAACAACAAACCCTGAGTATTTTGTCAGAATATTGATTGATTGAAAAACATGTTGTTTTTGTACATGATTCATGGTGAAAATAACGTGATGCACTCTCAATTATGAAGTCGCCCCGTCACTTACCGAAAAAATTCACCAAATTCCTCTTTCCCGGGTTAGGTAAGGTCGCTTTCGGTTCGGATTCGTTCATTTAAGAGAAACTTATCGTCAGTAGATTGATCTTTCTTTGTTTATGAATATAGTTAGATCTGAACTTATTAAATTTAGCCAATTTGGGTTAGGTTATGCAAGCTACTGGTTTGGTAAGATGATCTTGGCTGAATATATTACTCCGTACCTGCGCCGACATTGTATATTATTGTCTCACCTTTTTATAATACAACAATAGTCAAACCCTAAATTTAATTCACTGTTATTTTTCCCATCTCTTTAATAATTGATACATATCCGGATTTTTTATTTGATAGCAAGTTTATATCCTGCTATCCGGATTGATAATGAAATCGTACCGAAGAAGATTGATACAACAGATGAAAATACAGGCAGGGAGGAACACAAGCAAGCAGGAATGCACGCAGGGAGGAATACACATATACAGTATGTTCCCACTACGGCAAGTAACTCGGGCAGAGCTGAGCGCCAGATCCCATGGGAGAGTGATACAACTACTGTGTTGCAAGACGGCCAACAACAACACCGGGAATAGGAGTCGCAGTAGACCAGGAATATAACCAGAAGCAACAACACCTTAACACCTCCACCATTCCTACTGCCACACCACCAACACCATCATCATCACCGGTACCACCATCACCATCAGTACACCCGTCACCCCCACTACCACCACTTACTACCACTACCACTATAATATTCATCACTACTACAATCACAACGAACACCAACATCACCATAACAATCACCACTACCCAAACCAACACTATCACCTACCACTACCACCACCACCACCACCACCACCACCATCACCTCCTACCACTACCGCCGCCATCACTGCTGTGCCATTCTTGCTGCTGCCGCTGCTGCCTGATGATGATGGAGATCAAAGCATGTCCTCGTAACAGCAACAGCAGCACCATGAACCGTCTTGGTGGTGGAGGTGATCAAAGATGGTGCGCCTGGCCCTTCAGGTGGGCAATGTCTCTCGAGCACCACCTTAATGGCCCAGTTACCTTGTGATGGCGCGTAAACAGCGCCTCAAGCTTGGGGGTGGACACAGCGCCGGGAAGTACAGCAGTAAGACAGGTAGTGAACAGACGCTGCAGTGGGTTAGAATTATGCCAAGGAAGAACAGCAGAGAGAAGTGCCTGAATCAGGGACAGATTTTATAACATCGAAAGGACAAAGCGGGGAGCAGTGTAGAACAGTAGGTGCAACTAAGTGTCAGCATCGGAGGAAGGGCTCTAGAAGCAGCACGGCAGAAGAGGCGTTGACCTGTACCCGAGACCAGTGTACAACAGTTACCGTCAAGAAATACACAACACACGAAATGAATACACGGAAAGTATAGCGATAGAACAAGACACAGGAACATCACACAATAACAACACTCAACAACGACCGACAACAACAACACACAACAACAACAGCAACACACAACAACGACCAACAACACACAACAACGACCAACAACAGCAACACACAACAACGACCAACAACAACAACAACACACAACAACAATCGACAACAACACACATACAGACCCCAGACAGACGAGGTCCGCCTTAATACAGACACTAATAACCTCCGTGCGTCGTGACTTCAAAAATGACGACACTGGAGCTGTGTGTAGCTGACGCCGTGAAAGCAAAAGGGTAAATGGACTCCGGGACAGCAAGGACAACCAGGGATAAACCCATCAACCTTCAGGAGAGTAGATCATGTCCATGACGGGTACAGTATAGTGGTCGTGAATCTCAACGCTGCGAATTAACCTGCAGGCTGTTATAATGCCTGAGTCAAGAAGACAACAGCTGCAAGTAGAGTTGGAGATCAAGTCTACGTCGATAAACTGGGAACGAGTTTTGTAACATCTTTTTAAGTTTTTATTTGTTCTATCCTCATCCAAAACGATATATATACTGTATATATATATATATATATATATATATATATATATATATATATATATATATATATATATATATATATATATATATATATGTATATATATATATATATTTCATTAGCCCACATACTGTACAATCATCATAAAACAGCACATGTTCATCATATATGTAAGTTGGTTATTTCCCGAGATCGATGAAATATGCGTGACAAATGTACAGTAAATCCCCGTCCCAGTGGAAATTGTCATTCCCAGGGTTTGGAAAATGCATTCAATTTTTATCCCTCAGTCGGAAACTGATCACACAGACTAAATGTCGTTTATTCCGAGCAATATACAGCAGTGGGCTTTAAAATACTGTACGCCCTAAAATTATTCAGTATAATTTATAAATTAAGATTATTCATCAATAAAAACACAATGTTCGTCAGTTATTCCCAGTCCGTAAGTGAATTTGGCTCTTGTTTGATGTCAGACTGAAAAAGAAAATAGCGATTTTTATATTTTTAGAAAGCGACATTAACTCGATTTGTAAAAATGGTTATTGGAGTATGCACAATGGTCGGTGGAGATGGAAACAAGAGTAAATACAAATTTTATTTTATTCATACTTTTGAAAATTACCATTCGGTTCATCAGGTGTGAGAGTTGGCAGGTGAACTAAGGCTTATCTGGCCAGAGTTTAGTGACAACCCCCTTAAAATTTTACGAAGTTAGTTCTGTGCTTATAATATATATATATATATATATATATATATATATATATATATATATATATATATATATATATATATATATATATATATATATATATATATATATATATATATATATATATATATATATAATTTCACTGTTGTTTATCAATACAAGCAGAAGTACGGTACTCTGTATAATCGTCAATAACCTTGGCAGTGATGCACTCGATAGAAGAACCTCAGTTTACAGGCCATAAGGGCGTTAATGAGCCAGTCGTTGGCGGTCATGAGACTTATGACCAGCAAACTGCACCCAGCGATCACTGCAGGGACTGGCCACAACGGCTGACTCCCGGAAGTTCATCCTCAGTTGAGTAATATACTGAGTAAACTTCATCCTGTTGAAGTAATTAGTATTGTGAGCCACAGTGTATCATGCTGGAGGTCTCAGGTGTCTACAACTGTTGCTGGACATCAAGGTTGGACACAGTTGCCATCAGTTTCTCAGGTGTTGAAGGATGACGAGTTAACACAGTAATGACCATACATCACCCTTTAACCTGATGTGGTGACCTGGTGGTGTCCGTATACAGTACAGTATACTGTATATACATTTTCCGATGTGGTGACCTGGTGGTGTCCGTATACAGTACAGTATACTGTATATACATTTTCCGAGACTATCTTATAATCCCTACCTCCATACCTCTCTCCTTCCCCTACTAACCACTCCACCTCCCCCTCTCTTCTACTCCCCCTTCCTTATTCACTAAACTCCCATATTTTGCCTTCATCTCCCTAGTCACCTCCCTATTCCCCTCCCTCATCAACCTGCCTGCAACACCCCCTCTGCCCCTTCCTCCCCTTCCCCACTTCCCCCACTCCCCGTAAAATAGTTTGGATGTGGGTATTATTAAAGCGCGCACATTAAAGTTTAATTTTCATTTCATGTTCGAGTTTCCAAAATAATTTAGCGTAAAAATGAGTTTGGGGATTGTGTCATCGACCAGCGAATGGAAAAATATTACCCAGTGACAACTACTGATAGTGTCACTGATTTTTACTGTTACACGATTTTGTTGTGACATACATTTATGTCTATCTATCTATCTATCTATCTATCTATCTATTTGTCTGTCTGTCTTTTTTCCTGTCTGTCTGTCTGTACGAAACAGCTTGTATACAAGACAACCTGTAAACGAGACGAACTGTATATAACATGACCTGTATACGAAATAATCTGTATAAGAGACGACGTGTATAAGACACAGTACCGTAACCATCAACCTTCTCTTGCTTTTGATAAACATAAAAATCCTTCGTCATAGTTTATCACCAAGTTTGTTGTGATTATGTACGTCGCTAAAACTGCTCTCCTCCTCCTGCCCAGAACTTTGCAAATCGTCCTAGAGTTTTTTTTTTTTTTTATCTATGTGTAAGGCAGGCTAATTCAGTGTCCGAGGGTGGCGTACGTTAGCTATCCTCATACATTCTCGTTTCTCAGGCCACATCTTGATTCGCCATAATAAATCGATGGATAGCCAATACAGTATATGGGGTTCCGTACACTACACTGTTCGTTAGTATTCTTGTTTTGTTTACCCCGACTTTCTCTCTTAAATCCTGATTAGTTTATTTTGCAATTCTCAGTGTTTTATCTTTTCTCTGTTTTTTTAATTTTTTCTTCTTCTTGATTAATCGGATTATTTCCAGTGTTATATCTCAATATATAATAATAGGGGTCTACCTATCATTCTCAGACTCTCTCTCTCTCTCTCTCTCTCTCTCTCTCTCTCTCTCTCTCTCTCTCTCTCTCTCTCTCTTCCCTGAACAAAATGATTGACATGATAACAATAGAATTTTTTTAGTGTACAAGTTGTCAGAAGTCTTCGCCTGTCTGTCTGTCTGTCTGTCTGTCTGTCTGTCTATCTATTTATCAATCTGTCTCTGTCTGTCTGTCTGTCTGTCTATCTATTTATCAATCTGTCTCTGTCTGTCTGTCTGTCTGTCTATCTATTTATCAATCTGTCTCTCTGTCTGTCTGTCTGTCTGTCTGTCTATTTATCAATCTGTCTCTGTCTGTCTGTAAGTTTGTCCCTCTCTCTCTCTCTCTCTGCTTCTCCCATCTCTTCCAATAGGACTCATAGCCTTCACCATTCCCTCTCCCTATCTCTCTCCGTCTCTCTCTCCCTCCCTCTCCCACTCACCTATGCTCTCCCAACACTTCTCCCACCAGCGCCACAACAATTCAGAGTTTGTTTAACGAGAGAAAAACGCCTGCAGAATACGCAGCAGTTCGAGAGAGGGTAAAAAAAAAAAAAATAATATTTGTTTTTCACTTGTGTGGTGTGTCGAAATAACAGAGAGAATACAGGAGCAAATGTTGGTGATTGTATTAGTGGTGGTGGTTTAGTGGTGGTGGTTTAGTGGTGGTGGTGGTGGTGGTGGTGGTGGTAATGGTTATTTATGAGGGGGGCAAAGTTTATTCTATTCCTTTTTGTTAGTTTTTTGTATTCTAGACGCGTTATTTTTTGTATTCTTTTGGAGATTGTGATTTATTTATGGGCGTTTAGATAAAGATGTGATGATGTGTTATGTATGGATAGAACACAGGAAGACGACCTTTAACATTAGTATTCATTTGCATACAACTGAGAGTTTTCGATGGGAACTATAGTGGTGGTGGTGATGGTGGTGGTGGTAGTGGTGGTGGTGGTGGTGGTAGGGGTGATGGTGGTGGTAATGATGGGTGCTGATGGTGGTAGTGATGGTTATGGTAATAAAGGTAGTGGTTGTAATGTTGACAATGGTAATGGTGGTTGTGGTTGTGGTAATGGTAACTATGGTGGAAATGAGTGGTGGTGGAAAGTAGTGGTAATGGTAATAGTTGTTTAAGATAATGACGCTGTTTTATCTGTTGATTTTGCGATTGTTGTTCTTGTCTTACTGTTGTTATTTTGTTGCTTTTTTTTTTACTGTCGTGTTTTCTTTGTTAGTGATGATTTTTTTTTATTATAGTTGTTGCTGTTGTTTTCGTTATTATTATTGTTGTTGTTGTTTTCTCTGTTGTTGTTGTTTTCTCTGTTGTTGTTGTTTTGTGTTTACCAGGTGATAATTCTACATCATAACGAAGCTATACTGTACCTACACCTCCATGTACCCTCCTCCTCTAGCCCTCCTCCTCCTCCTCCTCCTCCTCCCCTCTCAATCCTCCTCTTGTAATCCTCCTCCACCTCTTTCCTCACGATTTACCCCCCCCCCCATTTCCTCCTTACAACCTTTTCCCCTCTGTAAAATTTCCCCTCGTTACCACACAACACTCTCTCTCCTTTTTCTTTCCCCAAAGTTTCCTCCCTCACCTCCAGAACTCCACCTCTTCCCATACTCCTAAATTCGTCCAACTCCCCACCCGCCCTTCTCCATCCTCCCTCCACCCCTTTTTATACTTCCTACCCTCACCCCACGAAATTTTCCACCCAACGAGTCTCGATCCTCCCTCTCTATATTTTCCCAATCTTCCCTCACTTGAATCTCTCCTCCTCCTCCCCCTTCCTCCTCTTCCCCCTCCTCTTCCCCGTCCTCTTCCCCCTCCTCATCATCTCCTCCTCTTCCAACTCCAACACTTGTTTGAGTTTGATCAACAATCATGTCTGGTTAGTGGATAAACACTAAAGTGGACTTTATCAGGTTATATATATATAGAGAGAGAGAAATAACATCCACTTTCTTAACACTTACGTTTAATCTATTATAAAAATATATTAGGAACTCATCTCCATTCTTTCATTTAATCAGTATAAAATCCCAGTCATAAGAAAGCCCTAACAAAGTACGCCTAAAATCCCTTACAGGTGGGGATCAGGAAATAAGTTTTGAGTGAAATGTTTTTGTCCTCTTTGCGTGTGTCACTTAACAAGGATTATAACGTGTAGAGTAAAATGTTATTGTGAGAAGCAGAGATGTAAATAGTATTTTTGTGTGTTAATAGAATTAGATGGTGTTTAAATGAGATTAAATAGTTCTTCTCTATATATATTGTGTATATTGAATAAAATGATGTTTGTGTGCGTGTGTGTGTATGTGTGACTTAATTTCGCACTTGCCTACGTTTAATGACTGATAGACTGACAGACACACACTTAAAAAAAGAGGAAAGAAAGACATAAAACAAAAATCATTGGGAAACAGTAAAAGAGGCAATGAGAGAGTAAAAGATATAAAGTGTTTAAATAACTAACAAACAGACACAGATAAACAGTAAATCAAAGCTGGAGAAAGGGAGAAGAAAAGAGAGAAATAATATTAAGAGAGAGAAAGAGATTAAGAGCAACAGAGAGAGAGGGAAACGCACGCAGCCCTCCCCCACACCCCATTGAACACCTCCGTTGAACCCTCGTGGCACAGTGAACAATACAATCCAAAGACACACACGATTGAGCACTGACATTTGTCCCCTACCGACCTGCCGGGTCCAGCATGCAGGTCCTTGATAAGGGCTTTCCAGTGCTCTCCCCCAGAACGGTTATATGTTTCCTTGTCCTCATCGAGAATTGTATGGCTTAGCTGGGAATGGTTAACATGTAAAAGATGGCTATATATAATGTCTGAGTACTGTAGGGGATATGTATATATCTCCTTGAGATGCTGGTCAATAACAGTGTGTGGACCTTTACTGGAGATCTCTTACTGAAACATTCTCTGTTAAAACGCCTCCCTGTCCTCAGCTGAGAGTAGCTGGCTGGTAAAAGGTTATTTACAATATCTGAGTGCAGAAAGTCGTTCTAAGTAGGGAATGTGTGTCTTTACGATTATTGCTATATCAAGAGTACATTCTGTAGGTGCATGGAGCTGCTAAGCAATGTCTCTCCACCCAGGACGCTTTTACAGACCCTGAGCCTCATTACGACTTCCATGGCTATATGGTCTGTAGGTGTAGCTTGTCAATGTGTCTGTTTATACTGTTCACACACAAGAGCAGTCGTCAGGTCTTGTACGTTAGGATAATAACCAAATAAAGAAAAAGAAGACTTCCCACTCACTCTCCTAAAACGTTTCCACTTTCTTGTCCCGAATTTTATGGCTCAGCTGTGGATGTCTTGGTCGTGGAGGTGACTTTATGATGACTGTATCAACAACATACGCGTTCCCAATCAAACTCATTCCTTCAAGTGTAAACAATCAGCCTGTAAGGACATTTTGTCAGAAGGTATCTTAAGTACTGTAGTTAGGACAAAATAAAATAAAGACTGATTTTCTTAAGTAAACTCTAGCGAGCGTACATGGCGGCAGTGGTGCTGAGTCCTGGACACTAGCTGGTGACGAGAGCTCCATTGACCCAGGTAATTGAGCGACACTGCTTGGGCTCGTCTGTTTTGCAAGCTGGAAATGGTACCCGTGGATATATAAATACATCGAATACAATCGTTTCACTTTCTATTGATGGATGACTGCTGTGTATATATTTAATATTTGATGATTTTCAATGAAGTTATTGTACTATAGAGATTTTGTTAATTGATTGACACTTGTGTTTTGAACGTATAATTTTCTACCATAAAGAATATGTAAGATAAAGGAACAAATGATGTATTTATACGTGGGATTTATAGTACTCGATAGCTTGTTAATTTAAATGTCGTCACATATATTATTCTGCATAAGAACGTTAATTTTAATTAGCCAAAATGTTTTGTATTTTTTACCTGTGATAATAAGTGAAAGAGACAAATTATAGAGACATAGGCAGAAAAAATAAACAGAGAAAGAGAAGTAGACAGACAGAGGAAAATATAGAGACAAAGAGAATAATGAGATGGAGAAAATGGGAGGTGAAAGAGAGAGAGAGAGAGAGAGAGAGAGAGAGAGAGAGAGAGAGAGAGATAAAAGAAAACAAAAAGAGAGAAAGAAAGAGAGAGAATCGAAAGAAAAGAAAGAAAGAGAAAACACTAAATCCGGGACAAGAAGGAAGAAACTTAACATGTCCTCAGCTAATTGCTCATAAATCTGCCTGGTCAGTTTTCGTAGCTATGGGGGGAGACAAAAATGAACACCCACTGGTAGATTTATGCCCCCATGCGTCTCCCAGCACACAGAGGGTCTGGATTATGGTTCCGGCGGGCGCAAGAGGAGGAGGAAATTGACTTACATGTTTTGTGTATTTTGAGAAGAGAACCAGAGGAATTAACGGGGTCATACTCTCTCTTCTATTATGAAGAGTTACAGTAGTATAATGGAAGAGGGAATTATATTGTCGGCGTTCGAGTTGCTTATATATCCATACACACACACGAGAATGGCACTTCGATTCGTTGATATAAATAAATATATATATATATATATATATATATATATATATATATATATATATATATATATATATATATATATATATATATATATATATATATATATATAATGCCACCACCACTACTACCCTCCCGCACATCGCATCTTCCTCCTCCCCCCCCACACCACTAACACCAGGCCTGCTGACAACTACTCACCCACTCACTCCCAAACAAGGCCCTTCACACTGTGGTACGACACAACTAAGTACGAGAATACCGGAAATTAGACCATTCAGCCAGCCTCTTCCATTACCATACTCGTTGACTGTGACGTTACCAAGGAAACCGGCTTCTGTGTTTCTCACTGGGCTTAGCCACCACCCTCACTACTGTAGCTCTCACGACCAACATGACTCGTAACTGAATATGTAGGAATGTACATAATTGGTTGTTTTTTTGTCTCAGAACACTAAATTAATGTCTAAGTGTCAGCATTAGAATTAATTGACATTCTTCTTAACTATTTATGTTTGTTTATTGCCAGTTATTGGCTACATGAATGTACGGAAGCTTTTCTAAAATATTTTCTATGTTGACTTCACCTGGTGCTGAGTGAACGTATCTCGTTAAGTGAGAAACTCTCTGTAATGCTGATGCTAATGTTAGACGTTAGCGTTATGTTTCGGTTTAAATCAACTAGTTCGATACATGTTTGTATATCTAGTTTCGAATACTATTGTTTGTATGAACCTGGTACTGTAAAGTCAGAACTCTATGAAAACGCGTCTAGTTAAGTCTCAGTGTAATTTTGACTCAATTTTTGCCGTCATCACTGTACCGTAGTTCAGTAAGCCACTTAGATACGCGCTCGCACATCCAGTTAGGGAGAAATTGAACATGGGAAACCGCGAGAATCCGGGACAGAAGCTCTTGTATCCGTGGGAGAATTCGTTCGGTCGTGGGAGAATTCGCTCGGCCGTGGGAAGCTTCACGGGTCAGGAATTCGAGTATCATCAACTCAAACGTGAAAAACATTTTGTCAGGGAGAGGCAGTGTGAGTGGTAACAACTTTACTCTCTCCGATAATTTAAGATATTCGACAATAAAATCAAAATCATATGTTTGTGAGAAGAAAAAAATTGCTGGTACTGAAGGTCAACAACACTACTTAGATCTCTGTGGCTCTTGAGTCTCCTGCTACGAATCAATAAGGCAAGTTGAGTTAAAAGAAGGATATGTAAGGAGAACATAACATAAATATCCAACCAGGGAGGATCATCCTTGATCCTGTTCCGGACATCCTCCTCTCTTGAACTACCACTCCCGGAACTGTACAGCCAAATGGGAAAATTTCCAATGTCGTCTATAGGATTCAAATATATCTAATTTTGTTGATGTGTGTGTGTGTGTGTGTGTGTGTGTGTGTGTGTGTGTGTTTGTGAATATTTAAGGAATTCTGATATAAACCTACAACATGCAATCGTTTTGTGAGGTTAAAGACTAATTGGTCAACACACATTTTATATTTCGGATGATATTAATACACAGAGACATAAACTCGTGCTGTGAATTGGACACAAATTTAATATTGTAGAGTGAACGCCGGGAGCCGCAGCCCAGCCCAGAGTAGTATGTATGTATGAATGTATGTATGTATGTATGTATGTATGTATGTATGTATGTATGTATGTATGTATGTATGTATGTATGTATGAGGCTAAAGGTACAACGCATCAGAGGTATAATAGTAATTTCCTCTCTTACGGTTTCCATCTTAATTTTAGTTGTGATTTTTTTTCTTTTTTACGATTTTATGTCATTCATCTTTTTGTATTTCTTTATATTATTATTATTATATTTTTTATTGTCTTCGTATCGATTTCTTATTCTATATTTGGCTTTGTTACTTTATTCTGTTTACAGTTCTTTGTTGTGTTAATGTAGTTCTCACCATGGTTCAGTTTGGCTTCATTTCCGCATTGTCTTTACTTATCTTCATCTTTCTTTATTCTTGTATTGATTTCATCTCATTTGTGTAATTATGCCACCTTTATTACCCTACTTCTCTTTCCTTTATTATCTAAGTAATTTCAAAATATGAAAAAATATATATATATTTTCCTTTATCCATTTATTAGTGTATTTATGTCTATTGTTTACTCTATCTATTTCCTGCTTTTTGGCGATTCTCTGCTTTTTAATTGGTTTTTCTTCATCTATTCATTTGCTTATTAATTTATTGTTTTCATTTGTTTTAGAAATTTTCATTATTTACCATGAAAAAAAAGAGCGTCGCGTATTTCCCTTCCCCCTGTTAGTTGTGGTGAGCAAGCCGTAAATGGTCACCATAGCTCCACATGTGTGACAAATAATCAAATGCTACAGTCTGCTCTAACCTTCATTTGGACGCACGGTTGTTAGTCAAATGTGCCTCACCTCTAATTGGCCTCAGTCCTAATGGGTATCAATATATACTGACCCTAGTCCTATTGTGCTCGTATTTATAATGGACCTATGTTCTATTGGCCCCATAGTTTACAGATGTCCCATTTCTAATGAGTACAGTACCAGTCCCCATGGGCCCTATTCTTCTTGGACTTTAGACTTAATGGGCCTCAGTTTTAATAGATCCCAATCGTAATAGGGTCCTAATGGGTATTTTAGGTAAGGTTAGTTTGGGGCTTATTAGAACATTCAGTTTTTCTGCTTACGATCAGCGTGTGCACAGTATATGTCACTATGTATATATAATCATATTCTTTAATGGACATACACTCAAGAATACTATTTTCTCTGGTCTTCGCTCTGCCCTTAAACACTGTTATTAAAATTTCAGTTCACTCGCTGACGTTCTGTATACTGTCTGTAGTTTATATTTCTACGAGGTAAATGTTTTGGGCTAAAATATGAGAATCTTTGTTGGAGAAACTTGCATCAATAAATGTTATTATAAAGTTGTCATCACTCCGCTTGGATGAATAATATCACTCTTTTGTTTTGTTATGATTAAGTCTAGAGAATTAACTTGTGTAATTCGTTAAACACACACACATATACAAAGAGAGAGAGAGAGAGAGAGAGAGAAATCGTCGTATTAAACGTGACAGGAGGTAGGCCTGGTGAGACGGTCCTACCCCCCGGGCCACACACTGAAGATTCATTAAGTACCCCAAGACCAACACCACAATAAAGATACTGTCAGTCTCTCTCTGTTTGTGCTGGCAGTTAATTATGCTCTCTCTCTCTCTCTCTCTCTCTCTCTCTCTCTCTCTCTCTCTCTCTCTCTCTCTCTCTCTCTCTCTCTCTCTCTCCTTTTCTAGTTTCCCTTTTCCGCTCTATCTCCATTCAAATACATTTCTGTTGTACTTGTGTGCGAGAATCAGAGTTAAGAAGCCTTTCATTCTTGAGTTCATTCTGACTACTACTACTACTACTACTACTACTACTTTTTTTCACGTGGCCTCCAGCCTCCCCCAATAGTCACACCTTCGCCGCCATTTCGTTACCTTAATATTAAATGTCCTAATAAAAAAGTGGCTACCCTGGCTGTGTTGATTAAGTTAAGCCGCAGATCTATGCGGCATTCATTGACTGTTGCTTCATAGTCAATATCTGCGACCGTTGTTGGTTTTGGGGCCGACGATCTCGTTCTCCTGAGGCAAAGCAATGCAGACCTGAATAGAGAGAAGGACAGGCGACATTTAAACCAGGCTGCAACGTAGCTTCTAAGCTGTTGCATCTGTTCAGATAACACCTCGCCCAGTCTTGCGTAGAAGCATCTTGCACTTGGTCCCATCCCGCCAGATGTTGTGAACACCAGAGGAGTGAAGCTACTTTGATCCACGTTTTGAATTCTCTTAGTTACTCCCTGTTCTTGTCGCTTTTGCTCCTCTTATGTGCAGCCTCGAGAGTCAGGTTACAGTAACATGCGGCCATGGGGTCGAATATCCTTATGTCAAAGAAGGCTCGCTGTCCCCGCCTTCAGAATCCTCGAGCACTGACGCCCACACGGGCTTCGTTGGATGTGTTGGAAGTCCTCTGAAGGAGATTCTCACCGTCCAAAGGAAGGAGGGTCGGCAGATTTCCTTTCGCATATTCACTGTGAGGTCCCTTACTTCGTCATGCCTCATACATACGAAACCACCCTTCTTTCACACCAAGGCGTGGTCGATGTCGTAGGATGAGCCACACATGCAGGGTGGGGATACCTTCTACTGGTCAACCGTACTACTACTACTACGTGGCCTCCAGCCTCCCCCAATAGCCACACCTTCGCCGCCATTTTATTACCTTAATATTAAATATCCTAATACATAAATAGCTATCCTAGCTGTGTTGAATTAGTTGAGCCGCAGATCTATGCGGCATTCAGTGACTGTTGCCTCATAGTCAATATCTGCAGCTTAATGTTATTTACCTTTAAAATCATAACAAACATAACTTTTAAACTTGATCAACGTTTTTCCCGTAAAAAGTTTTATTACATCCCGTCTGTAATGACATAAAACGAAGCAAAATTACAAACCTCGATTTTTTTTTACAAATTATTCGAGCAGCAGCACTATACCAAAAACATTTTAAGCAGAGTCGGTGTTGTCAAATGGAAATTTTGACAAATTATCTCACGAATAGGAGGAAAAAGAGAATGAATGTGAAAGGAAAAGTGGGAGTAGACTAATGAGGGAACTTAAAGCTAGAAATGACATGTAGGTGGAGTTTATGTTGTTATATTGTATTCAGATACTTCAACTGACAGGGTATTTAAGCTCCTTCCTTACCGCTGAGGTTCTACAGTAAATAATTTTGGGGTAATTAAGCAGATGACTTGAAGTGGAATTTTCACCGAATAACTTTCACGGTTTTCAAAAATACTGGAACTATATGAATGAAAAGGTAAATCAACTGTAAAATAACAAAATAAAGTATAGATACCAATAGATAAAAAACTCAACAAGTAAATAAAAGAAAAATCCAAAGTCGGTAAATTTTTCGTCCACTTTTATGAAATATTGGAGATGAATCAGCGCGCCCCTCAGTGACCCATGACACATTTATCTCATAATTGGAAGTGTCTGGACAGCCATTACCACCAAGGTCATATTGTCGTTCGTGATAAACAAAAATACGTCGCGTTTCATATGGCCTGTGTATTTTACCTCACCCTCCTCCCTTCTCTCTCTCTCCCCCTACTTCCCTTCCCTCCCCCTCCCCCTCCCCTCCCTTATCTCCCTCCCCTCCTCCTTCCCCTCCTCACTCCCCCTCCATTCTTTCCTCCCTCCCCAAGTCTGTCAAAAAAAAAAAATAATAATTGCTCCCCATTTGTGCACTCTGGGAAAAAAATGTGTGTAGTGCTGTCAGAACAAAGTGTGGGAAATATTGTTGACAAAAAAAAAGAATTGTTTGGGACAGTGTAGCCAGGTAGAATTGTTCGGGGTATTGGTAGCGCCGGATAAAATTACATATGACTGTACTTTAGGATTCTGGTAGTACTTTATTTGACACAGAAGCTGGGAAGGAATTCTTCTGAGACAGTGTAGCCAATAACAGTTATGTGTTTGATATCTTTTCCCAGACAGAATTAATTGCCATACTGTAACCAGGAAATTTTACGGTTATAAGAAGATAAAAAAGTAAATATAGTGGTCGTCATCAAAGTTAAAGTCTGTGATGCTACGTTGATTGAGGCACTTTCCAGGACGACAATAGTGTCAGAAAGAATTGTCCCTGCTTGTACAACCAAGCAAAATCGAGAAACACTGTCACTATATATAGTTTTGACGCCAGTATCTCTTATCAATGAATAAAGAGAACAGTTGAAAAAAAAAATAACGTACCATAACAACTAGAACGAGTGACTGCAAAAACATACAAACGTAAATAATTAAAAAAATATATTAACCCCTTGTGTACGAGTTTCCCTTTGAGTTGAATAAAATAAAGGGATGTTTCTAAGTCATAAGAGAAACACAGACCATACTAAAGATGTTCCGAGTTCGCTCACTCCCAAAATGAAGCAAAATCGACCCCGAATCAGATGAAACAATCACGGTATGCGTCAGTTCGGAGACTCATTCCCGTGACTCAGTTTCACTACCGGGAGCGAACTTTTGCCCCCGATTGTACATTAAAGCAAAGAGAGAATCATCAGAGCTGTTCCTCATATTACTCGCTCATATACCCCAGGACGCACCCAGAAGGAAATCACCCGAGAACTCAAATTACGTGAATTCCCTGAAGATGCTTCGGTGGATATTATGTGCATGATGACTTTCTTGGATTATCTATCTATTTATCTATCTATCTATCTATCTATTTGTCTGTCTATCTATCTATCTATCTATCTATCTGTCTGTCTGTCTGTCTGTCTGTCTGTCTGTCTGTCTGTAAAGAGAGCTACCCTTCTCCGGGGTCACAAACATTTCACTCTGGGAATGTAATTTTTTCCACGTTTCAACTCAAACTTCAGGAAATATTCTCAGAATATATCGTAGGTTGTCACGTCTAGCTTATGGTAATATTTAGAGACTCTTTCACCTTTAACGTAGTGGAATTATAAGAGAATAAGCCTCTTTCATTTCTTCATGTTTCTCTCTTTAGTAAAAATAATTAAAAAAAACGTCTACGAAAAATATAAAACTCAATAAAATATACATAGCGTGTAAAGTTATTTGTTTTAGGAAGACAATAACAAAAACATACTCTTCCAGATTTCTCGCACTAAGCCTTTGAAAGACTCAGTTTTCATTCTTTATACTGGAAACACAGAACAAAATAAAACATACAGGTACCACCATGTATCCATCTCTATCCCTTTGGAAATATTGAGTACCTATTCCAGGCTTCCAGCTCAAATTCTCTGAAAACACATAAAGAAACATTTTCCTGGATTCCAGTTCCAAGCCTCTGGAAATGATGCCGTTGTATATCTTGCACTGAGAGAGGGATTATTCCAGCCGCTTCCTCGGTGTAATGACCGGATTACAAACGGAATTTTATATGAGGTGAGGTCGTTTCAGTGAAGAACACGGCGGGGTGTGTGATGTGCTCTGGGGATTAGTGGCTGGATTAATGCTATACTTTCTAGGTGAAGGAAAATAGAGCAGATGCCTTCCATAAACACTGGCTGGTGAACGTAAGTGCGGCTGTTGTTGTGTTGGTAAATAGTCAGTCAAGGAAGATGTTAGTTTGGTATATTTTTGTGGCTTATTGGTTAGAAATTGATGATGTAATATTTCCCAGGGTCACGAGGGACATAGAGTGTGTCGCTTTAATCAACAACAGCAGTGATGGTAGCAGGACATACTGTGAATAATAACTCTTGTGTTTATAGTTGGACAATGGCCAGGTTTCATTATATTCTATATCTTATAGCTCAATGGAGACAGAATATATATATATATATATATATATATATATATATATATATATATATATATATATATATATATATATATATATATATATATATATATATATATATATATATATATATATATATATATATATTGTTATATTTTTTGTAGAGAAATAAAACAAAGTCCATAAACCAAGACAGGGGAACTTAAATTGGTAGGTAAAAATATGAAGAAAAAAAAGTTGTATATAACTTTTGTAACTCATGCGTCAGATATATTCTTATAATTTTCTAGATAGAGGGAAAAATAAAACAAAAGAACTTCTATAAACATTGATTAGAAAACATTTATATAAATATATTTCTAGTAGCAAAAAAATACCCAAGTGAGTATAATCTCATATTTAGGGAACTACCGAGGCGCGAAAAATACACTGCTTATACGTGAGGAAACAATACTGTACACACGGATTATATATAACCAATTATGACAGATAGAACTTACAAGATAATATTCGTACAAATCTAATGATAAACTTACAATAGGTAAACAAAAATGAAAGATGCGCGATCTCTATTTTTCATAGCGCGAATTATTGTATTTACAAATTACATTATAGCCCCGTCGTTTATTCCGCTATGAGGTGATGGTGACGGGATACACCAACAACACAACTAGTGACCCTCAGCGTATAGGAGAACATCTAGTGTAGAAAAGTTGAATAGAGAGATACGGAGAATCCACAAATTTTATGCGATGGGCGAGTTTGGAATTGTGGAGAGGGATGAAAGAAGAGAGGGGTGAAAGAAGAGAGGGATTCAAAGAGGAGGGCAGAGGGATTCAAATATGAGGGGAGAGGGATTCAAGGAGGAGAGAGGATTCAAGGAGTAAATGGGGACTAAAGAAGGAAGAGAGGGTTTCAAGGAGGAGGGGAGAGGGATTCAAGGAGGAGAGAGGATTCAAGGAGTAAATGGGGACTAAAGAAGGAAGAGAGAGGTTGAAGAAACAGGAGATTACAGAGAGATGGTTAAAAGTGGGAGAAGAGAGATTAAAGAGGGATTTTTCATATCTTGGATGAGAGAAAGGGAATAAGTCTTTTGATATTCAGTATATGTATCTTCCCTGTCTGTCTGCCTGTCTGTCTGTAACCTAAACCAAACTAAACTTTAGAAACTCTGTGAAGGATTTATTCCCCAAACTACAGCTTTATTCTCTCACTTGAAATAATTTTCGTCTCGCTCCGCTTAAACTTATATTTTCACCCGGTGTTGACTCTAATTAATGGCGATGGCATATACTTAAACTGTGGTCATTATACATAAGTTTTTCTCTCTCACAAAACTTCAGTTCACGTAATTCCTGATGTTTATTTTTGTGTTGTGATATAAAAGTGTGAATCAACATTTGCCCGTCAGAGATGTTTATATGACTGTAGACTCTTGCCCCATCAACAACTGGGTCATCACAACTCTAGAATATGTCAGGTAATAATAGAACAAATAATACAAATTGCTCGAATAGCTCACTCGATGAATTCAAACTTTCTCTATCGCTCTACACACACACACACACACACACACACACATATAGGATCAGTTTAATCATCCTGAATCATTTCACTGCTGGATGAAGTTCTCTCTCTCCCTTACCGCTCGGAGGCCTCCACACACTTATTGACTTCATCTCTCCGTGTGGTAGACGTTAAATTCTTCATATATATAACCGAGGATTTTTTTGTTCCGCTGTTGGTCTATACTTCGTCCAGTATATCCTGGCCACTGTTCCTATAGTGTCTCAGTTCTTACAAGAATACCTTATACTTTACTATAGTGTGAAATATCATCAGTACATTCGGATTTATGTCATTAGTGTTATGTATGGCGTCTGTTTCATCATTGTGTCTTTGAGTGGCTGACATTTTCTTCTCTATGATATCCCTCACTCGCCGTTTTCAACATCAGTAAATCAGCACTGGCAGTAAAGAAACATTGACCAGATTTTTTTTTACACAGTCAACTATGTAAAGTATTTATATATTCCAAAACTTATTCTTGTTATAAGGTTTTGGTCTATATAAACTGGAAATTTGGGAGTAATATTTTTTCCTTTCGTGAGTTTTATCTATAATACTACTTCTTTTCTTACTCCTTCAAGCTCTTTCTGTCTTCAGCTGTTAACACCCCAACCAGTTTCTGTCTTAGTGAGTACATAAAAAACTCTTATCTTCATGTCTTTAGAAAATACCCTCACCCTTACCTCGTCATATTTGTTCACTGTGTTTAGGATTCCTCAGTGTTCTGGTTCATAAAAACCTTTATGAGTGAATCTTTACTGACTGAATCACAAACATAAAACATCTTCTCTTCTCAGATTGAAGCAATATTTAAAAAACTCACTTTTCATCGAAATTCTGCACTTGGGGGAAATTTACATATCACACATCTTTGTTACCACATTCATCCTCCTGTTCTTTTCTTCTCTCTTTCTCTCACTTTCACATCTTCTTTACCCCGTTCCCCTTCCTGAGTGCCGTCAAGCGGGGGAGAACAGGTGGAGAGCTTCTGGCAGTTTTCGAGCAGCCAATCAGAACAGCAAATTTCTTCCGTCTAGGAGGTACGAGACTCCTGAGAGGTCCATTCAGGCAGCGCTGCCTCGACCACCGTAGGATAAAAAATCTTTGTTTATATAGTGTGTTAGACCCATATTGTTTCGGGTAATTCAAGACATGCTTACAGACTCTACACAAAGTATCGACTCAGCTCCGCACACTTTCGTCTACAAGTGACAACCATAACAGTTGAGGGTGACTCTGGGTGCCAGTAACCTCGTGACTGATAAAGCACCAGGTGTGGATGAAACACCATTGACACGTTAATGATAGAAGGGGGAAAGGTCATGGCATGGACACGAAGAGTGTTCAGACTTTGTATAATTGAGGAAAGGGCGTCACAGTTGGCAGAGAACATTTGTAGTTCCTCAGATAAGGAACAAGTGAATGGGAGATGTATTAGGAAGAGAAGTGAAGTAAAAATAGTAAATGTATTGGGATCAGAATCGTGTAATTTGAGTAAAGGAACAGGATGTGTGGAGCAAATGTTTAATGTGAAGAAACGAGTGAAAAGTTTCTGGAGAAAGGGGAGAATTTTCTTGTGTCAATTATGGTTAAAAACAATATATGACTAAATAGCAAGAAAAATGTTTGGACGAATAGGAATAATGTTGAATGTTGTCCTGAGTTTTTATAGATTTATAGATTCCTTATGACAATAGGATTTTCTTAAGGATAAACAAAAATAACTAAGAAGGAGGTGTGTCAGCTGTTTGATGATAATACTGTTTTCTTAGGCAACTTGGAATAATTGGTTAAGAGTGTTAGTATAAAGGTATAGGAGGAACTCGTACTAAGAGAAAGTTGATAGTGAGTGTTAATGAAGTTGTGAACGAAAGGAATGTATTGAATATAAGCAGAGAAGAGAAACATGAAGAGATAAACACTAAATTGAATAGAGATCGGATAAACGAAGTAGAATCTTTCATTTTTCTGGGAGTACATGTGTCAGCAATTGGAACAACGAGGGATAACTTAAGCCATAGTACATTAGAGCAAAATAAAATTATAAGTAGGTTTGGGAATTTTTTTTTTTTTTTGAGAGAGAGAGAGAGAGAAAACGGGGAAGAGAGATGGACAAAATAATATTCTCAAAATAGGATACTAAGATAGAGAGAGAGAGATGATGTAAACATAGACAGGGAAAGAGAGAATGAGAGAGACCGCAGGAAATTACACGACTTTATTTAGTTGCTCAAGGCATCTCTGGTGCACTGGATTGAGCCAACCTGTGTGTCTTGTCCGCCTGTATCTCTGTCTTACCCTCTTTTATTATCGTACTGAAAACTTGTCAAGTATGTTGTATAAGTATTATATATACAGTATATTATATGTTGTCGCTTGTGTGTGTGACTGTTTCTTTTTCTTTCTGTTTATTTTCCTCATCCAGGTTTCTCTCTCTCTCTCTCTCTCGCTACAGCTGGCCCCGGCAGTGCTCACACATATAGCAGAGGCGGAATAGCTCTCAGATACGAGCCAACTGACACAGCCTCCACCAGGTTATTGTTATACCTACCGGGGTGAGAGAGAGAGAGAGAGAGAGAGAGAGAGAGAGAGAGAGAGAGAGAGAGAGTGTTTGAGAAATAATAATTTCTTCAGTTTATATTATAATTATTTATATTAGATCTCAATACCCTGCAGCAAGCACTAAGTGATAGAATGATTTTTTTAGTAATGTTGAATTATGAAAAATTACTCCAGTGAAAGAGGAAACAATGTAAAAATACTTTAAATTACATTTTTTTTAATTCATGTAAAATCTTTTTCTTGCTTGACGAAATTATAAAATTATATAAGCACGATTGAATATACAGTAGAATGAAAAGACAAATTGAATTCCTCCAATAACATATGTAATAACATAACAAGGATCAGTAACAGTTCAACGCTTTGCTCAGCTGATCAAACGGATGGAAAAGCTGTGAGCAGACTAAAAAATAAGCTCTCAAAAATAAAATTCCAGCGAAAGGGAATGAAACTCACGTGAATCAAGTCTTTGATCTTCGCTTCACAAATACAAAAATGTTATGATCGTAAGAAATTTTGCATATGAATGTTGCAAGTGTTGTAGCAAGACCCAAAGTATTGAGATGAATGTTGCAAGTGTTGTATAAAGACCCAAAGTATTGAGAAACTCCTAAAACTGGTTAAGGAAATATTATACGGTAACTATATGAGGAAAAATTTCATTCTCTATGTACACTAGGGTGTCCGAAAAATTCTTGGGCGATTTGTATCAATAAATATACGTATATATATTTAATACACATGATCACTTAATACACTCAAATATAAGCGTCCACCTCAAACCCGTCAGAAGCATTTCGGAATATAGTCACCAGTATTTATGGAGTATCTTTTTTTTTTATATATACAACATCACTACTTCGCAAACTATTCTCACTTCATAGGACCCCTCAAAATAAAAAAAAAATAAAATCCAGAAAGGTCATACCCTTATATCATGTCTCTTATAGTCTGCTTTCACCAAGACCTGGACAACGTTCAATGAAGTAAATTTGAACAATGTTTGTGAAACAGCTACGCGGTCGTATTGTGAATATTTTCTGAGAAAAGTTAAGGCGATAAAAATTCGTGAAGAATGATTCTATCTTTCCGGCCTTAGAGGATTTTCCTGTCATATAACCTTCAACAGTTTATATTAATTTGCCTCAATTTCTTTCATCCTTTGGCTAGAGGACGCCTCTGACAACGGCCCCCTGTCTGATCTCCCGCTGCGCTGTTTATTCGTTCAATCTCATCCAGACTTTCACTTTCGGACATTTTTTCTCCCAATCCCGGAACTCTGTCGTCCTTTCACCAGCCCATATGTGGGAGTTGTGTTGATCCGCGACCTCCACCTACACTGGTAGCGGCTTCATCAATAAAGAAAAGTGATCCAATAAATCTTCAACCACAGTTTATTGAACCAAGTTATCGTACACAGCGGTTCAATTGCCCTAATCCTCGTTATATAAATGGTTCAATATGTGAAGGTAATACAGCCTTCTTTATTTCGGACGTTGTAAATGTCAAAATATATTGTCTATATTTTATTCACGTGATGCTTTACAGACTGAAAATTTAGGACACCTTTCAAAAGCTTCTCTAACCGCTTCAAATGCTTCCTGGAAATCACTTGGACGGCCAGAACAAGCTTCATTACTGACACATTCTGTGCATTTGAATTTATTTACCAACTCAAGAATTACTCTGTGTGTGGGTTCAGGTTTGTTAGCTTATCTTTGGTGGTGTTCTCTGATCTCGTTACATGTCTTGCCTTCAAGCCCAAGAGAAATTACTGCCATACGGAGACGAAAATTAACTATCGCTTAATGCACATGCAACAAAATATTTAAATAAATTTATTTTTTCGGAATTATGTGTCTGTATGTGCAGTTGTTCTTTATATATAATTTTTGCGGTTCCTACAATTCAGGTTTGTACCTCACCTCCCTCTAGCAAGTTCCACACTGGTAACACACCAGTAGTGCGGCATCTGGCGTGTTTTTTATCGCTGGTGCGCCTCGCTGGCGATACGAAAACGCGCCGTAATTCACCTTCCCAGAGACAGGTGTAATGAGCCTCCTGCAGCCGCCGACTTCGGGAGACGTGAGTTGGCTCCTAATGGTGGTGATGGTGGTGTTGATTGTGGTGGTGGTGGTGGTGGTGGTGCTAGTGGTGTTGATAGTGATGTTGGTGGTGGTGCTGATTGTGGTGGTGGTTTTGACGGTGGTAGTGGTGGCGCTGGTGGTGTTAATGGTGATGCCGATGGTGGTGGTGTGGTGTTGATGGCATTTGAGAGTGCTGGAGGCGATGATGATGATGATGATGATAAAAATGATGATGATGGTAGTGGTCGTGGTGGTGGTGGTGGTAATGGTTATGGTAATGGTAAGAAAGCACATCAAGAGACCTAAGTTACTCGTTACAATTCAGATATCAATATAAGTGGCTCTGTCTAGCGAGGGGACAGTAGAAGGCGGGGGTAAATGAGTCGAGCCGATGGTGATGTTCCTTACTCCAGTGGCTGAGGAGGACGATTTTATGGTCTGGTGTATGAATTTGGGGAATACTGTACCATTCTTATACAAGTACACACACCCACACACACACACACACTATGAAATCCACAACTACCCCTCCTCCTCCTCCCCACCCTCTCACGTCTCACAACATACACGAACCCCAGAGATAGAGAAGCGAGAATTAATGAGAGTTAATGAAGAAGTCCCAAGGCGAGAGCTGTACCAGATGAAACTTTCCCCTAAATGATGCGGACAACGGGAAGATAAGACCGGGGGGTGGGGTGGTGGGTTCGGGTGGGTTCGTTGTGGGGTGGGGTGGGGTGAGGGAAGAAGGTGGAGAAGGGAGGGAGATATAACCAAGCGCTTTGGTAATGGAAGGCACCATCTTCTACACGGGAGATAATGTATAAGACATTCATTGCACAACTTTGAACATTTGGGTTTAATCCGTGTTTTAGTGAGCTTCGTCGACCGTCTCAGAAGTTAGAGTGACGGTGAAGCAGCCAGTAAATGTTGAACGAGGATGACGTTCAAATGTAAACTTTTCCTATTACGGACAGAAAGTGTGTGTGTGTGTATATATGTGTGTGTGTGTGTGTGTGTGTGTGTGTGTGTGTGTGTGTGTGTGTGTGTGTGTGTGTTTATATCTATGTATGTATAGGGAAAGTGTAATTGTTCATACACACACACACACTTGACAACTGAACATATCTGTCACCAAAGTGGAAATAAAAATAAGGCATTGGAAGTACTATTGCTTAATTTGACAGACTCTCTCTTTCTCTCTCTCTCTCTCGCGGTGGAGGAGGACTCTAAGAACAAGAGTTAAAAGGGCATAAATTGTGAAGGAGAAAAACTATAAGGAAAAAGTTTGAGGTAAGACTCCCAAGGTTACAAGATAACTGCAAAAAATTCGTACAAATATTTTACAAATGAACGATAAAAGGGCAAAAACTGTCGAATATATAATGAAGGAAAAAAATCGAAGACAAAAAATACGGGGTAGAAACTCGGTTAAAATTCCTGTAATGCCTAAATCTCCGAAGTCAAAAATTCTAAGGGGAAAAATCTCCAAGGACAAAAATTGAGGGAGGCATAAACTATGAGAGTAAAAATTGTGGAGGCATAAACTGCAAGAGGAAAAAAAAAGAGAAGTGTTGCAGAATAGTGAGTAATTTTCTTGGCTGGATAGGAAGGATGCATCAGCGTGACGTAAGGATAGATTGAGCACGTTGATCAAGACTTACGAATTTCCCGATATTGTTTTCAAGGTTGTGTTTAGGTATTGCTTCCAGATGTATTTTTATTCACAAACACACACACACACACACACACACACACACACACACACACACAAGATTGTAGCCAAAGAAAGCTTAACAGCGAGTCAGCGACACACAAACTTCGCAACATAAAGATGGAAAAAGAATTCAACACCACACGAACAAAATTTAAAACAAATTTGCGTTGGTAAAGTAAATTTAACCTCGACATACCAAACTTTCCAAAGAAAAATAGATATGCAAATAAAACGAAACTCTTACTACCCAAATAAATTAATCGCGAACACCCACATAACACACACACACACACACACACACACACACACACACACACACACACACACACACACACACACACACACACGCACACACACACACACACACACACACACACACACACACACACACACACACACTGACAAAAATTAAAAATAAAATATAATATATCGTCGGTGTGAATTGAAGAAATAAATTAAAACACAACATCTCCCCAAAAAAAAATAAAAATGAAAAATAAAAAAAATAACCGAAGACTGATTTACCATGATAGAACTCTTTCTCACACTCATTAAATATTTAGCTATTTATCAAGCATGTGCATATATATAATGTATACACCAAAATAGCCAAGATAAACACAATATATTAGAGGTGGTGGTAAACATGCATGGCAGGAGTAGGGATGCCACCGTCAGCCTGCTGGGCTTTACACGCATAAATAACGCACGAACAAAAGCGTTTCCAATACCACTGCCTTATCTCACCAGGTTTGTAGTGATCACATCCACAGCTGCGGTCCTTCTCTCGCTATCTAGCTATCTCTCCCTCTCTCTGTATCTTCCCTATTCCTTTTTCTCTTCATCTCTTTCTTTTCTATCTACCTAATCTCCTCTCTTTCTCTCTCTCTCTCTCTCTCTCTCTCTCTCTGGTTGAGGGTCATTTCCTTCACCCTTTCACATGCACTCATTTATTCTCTACCCACTTTGTCTGTTTTTCTTCATCTTCATTTACATTTTCCTTCCCTCTCTTATACCTCATTTTCTCATCAAACTCTTCCTCTTTGTCACTTAACCAATCTATCTTTCCCCTTTCTCTTCGGCCTATCATCTCCTCCGTCTCCTCCTTACCTCCATCACTTTCCATCTCCTTCCATCTCCTCGTCGATTTTTGTTTATCCTTCCTTTTCTGTTTAATAATCTCTCTTGATGTGAGTCTTAGTTGTCTTTGGTTTGTCTCATATTCAAGCTAAGTTTTCTCCATTTTTCTTATCTCCTATTTGCTGACTTCTCTCTTCCTCTTCTCTCATCTCCTTCCTTACCCTCATCTCCTATCTATATCTCCTTTTACTTTCTCTTCCATTCTCTGGCCGATAAGGCATAGAATTTACACTCCTCTTCCGCTTCTCTCACTGCTCTTCTCTCCATCACTTCATTTTCCTATCCTCCTTTCCCACTTCCTCAATTCTCTCTTCCTTATCCCCTTCCCTTCCGTCCTTCTTCTCCTCTTCACCATCATCTCCTTTTCTTCTCTCCTCTCCCAGCGTTATCTTAAATTTTCCTTTCCCTTCCATCTGACGGCTGATGCTAACCAAAATTTGCATACCTCATTTCTCTCCTCTTCTACTCTCCTCATCTCTTCTCTCCTTCTTTCCTCTCCCTTCTTTATCATCTTTTTTTTCTCCTCATCCATCCACCGGCAGATACGAGGCGGAATCTGCGTGTCTACGAGCCGAAGTAAAGTCATCTGGGCGGACTCTGGCCAATACATTTCAGTTTGGAATTAAACTCGCAAAGCTTTCTCGGTCCAATGCACCAATGGACGGTCGACCTAAGTTTCTGTCTGCTGGTTCGTTGTTCCTTACTGCCGTCGTCAAATCCAGGCTCAAATAAATTTATCTGACACACAACAACACAGAGAACGAGAAAGTGACAGAATAAAAGGAGAGGAAGAGGAAGTATTAACAAAGAGAATGTACGTAAGATAGAAACCTGATGAAGGAATGAGAGAGAAGTAGAGAAGTAACATGAAGGGAAAAGGGAGATTGAGAAAATGCTACTGCTTCATTCATCAGCATTAATATCAAGTACAAGGGTATAATTACTCTACACGGTAACATTAGCTAAACCTTCATGTCTATTGATTAATAATAAAACTGAATACTGTATTAGCCAGGGTAATATACACACACACATACACACACACACACACACACACACACACACACACACACACACACACACACACACACAAACTTTTGGAAACAATTTCATTAACTTCCACTATATTTTCCACCAACACTGAAGCAAAAAATATTGTAAGACAGATTTAAACATGAAGTCCATAAGAACACATGAACAAAAAAAGTTGAATCGAAGTTGAGGAACCAGACTCAGGTGTAACGTCAGAAGAGGTAATCACATAATCACTGTAGCGGGGGTCCTTTAGGCCTGGCGTCGAACACAACTACAAAAGGGATCTACCAGAAAATATTTTTCCACAAATATAACATGGTAGAGTAACAACAGTGAGCTTGAATGACACGCTGACTAAGTAGTGTTGAAGAAGAACATACAAGGAACATGTCTAGAAAGGTCTCAACAAATCTGTTATAGTAAAAAGCTTTACGAGCTAACGATGGACGGCTTACCATAACGACATTCCAGTTAAACTAACGAAATGAATTAGACAGAGCTCATCATTCTAGGCAACAGGAAGCGAGTCCATTAAACTGACAAAAAAAATATATGTATAATTAACAACTTAATTCCAGAAACAATATTAATTCTTCTCAGAATTTGGATTTTCCTATTTTACTTATTTCAGTGGGACTGAGACACTTCCTTTATATATTCCACTCCCTCCCTAAGGTAACAGTCAGCGTTGTATCATCATACAGTTTATTTAATTATCAAGAGTGACTAACGAGTCTGAGAGCTAAACAAGATGACGCCTTTCTTCACCTAAGAAATACTGACCTTTATAATAAACAAATGTAAAGAACACAATGATGTCTGTGTTTGACTGATTTGAATATGTTTTTTTTTTACCGGATAAACAATGTAATGGGTTTGTGTCTTTACAGATGTAACAAACTGTAGCGATACGGCTGAAAATAGATCATTTATTATGAAGAATGGCTCAAGAAAAGTCACTGTAACTGTGTTCATTTACCATCCTGGACAGCAGAGAGCAGCAGTAACATTAAAGCCAACCTTTCTGCATAAAATTTATCTAATTAACTCGCGGCAACATTTCTGGTCCTTTACCTTAGGTTCCTGTCTCAACGCTTGTGTATTGTGACGTCATTATTCTCCTGGGTATATAAGATCATTAATGGAGGAATACAGTATTTATTTTTCAGCTAGATTTATGAAAAGCGAATAACTATTTGTCATTATTATTCGTGCGCTGAAAACCATTTGTGGCCAATAGAAAAGTACTTATCTCGGCCTGTCCTTCAGCATAACACGAAAACATACGAATATAATGTTCGGAAAAGTAACCAGACGTGTTTTCCCTTTTTCTATCTATCTATCTATCTATCTATCTATCTGTCTATCTGTCTGTCTCTATCTCTTAGTCTGTATGTCCGTTTATTATTTTCTTTTTCTCTCTCTGTTTCTTTGGTTCTGTTTCTCTCACTGCCCCTCTCTTCCCCCTTTCACTTCCTGTCTCTATTTCTCTGACTTCCACCATACACCTCCATCACCTCGCATGTCCTTCATTATACCAAGACTTTCCCTCACTCCAGAATGAAAGCAACTTTAATTCCCTTGGAAGAGAAGAAAGTGAACGCAAGAGTAGTGATAATTCCGTCTTGGCTGGTCGACCCTGACTGCATTTCTGATTTCTTGGTAAGTATGTTTTATCGGAGAAATTAGAACAGAGATTTCGTTTTCAATGATGTGTTGGATGTTTCAGGATAATTTTGCGTCTTTCTTACTATTTCGAGGTGTGTGTGTGTGTGTGTGTGTGTGTGTGTGTGTGTTATTTACTTTTGTGAACATTGAACTTCGTAAATAAACTTAGCTACACCGTGAATTCTTGTACTCATGTTTTATATATCTTAGAAATACATTTTACATGTGTACTCTTTATAGCAATATCAAGAGGAACGTCATTTACTTCCTTCCATTCTAACGCCTGACGACCTATTATAGTGACAACAACAAAATATGGTTCGGTGCTTTAACTATCCGAGTTATTAATATCGTTCAATATTTTTGGTTATTACAAGAGACAACTGTTTAATGTTCAGAATAATACAAATTCAGAACAATATTTCCTACATTAACTCTGTCTTAAACTCTAAATGATTAACTACTGTACTGTGGACTGACTGTGCTTTCATATTCTCATTCAGACTTGATCCTGATCGTTAAATTATGCACCGGCGGCAATAAACGCAACGCAAATATTTAACCTTTAAACATCCAAAAAGAAAGCGAAACAAATTGGAACACCACATGAAGGTACGGGGACCTACACCATGTTGGCAGCCAGGCAGTGTCTTTCAGTTCTGGGAATTTGTTATTATGAGGTTTTGTTTAGGTAACTGTACAACTGCATCTCGATAATTATATTTCAATGAGAAATTAAAAAGCAAATCTGGTTACTGCATATTCAATGGATAGTGTCATTACTAAATATTTTTCTCTAGAGCGCTCTTCCTTTGTCCGCTGTGTGTATTTGCATGTGTGTCTGTACGTAATGAACTGCTAATTTACTTAATTGACCTCTGTCACACCTGGGACCAAGCTCATTAAGAATTCAAACATGGTTAATTATGAAAATTACGCTGAAATAAGTCAGTGGAACGTCCATTATTATTGACGCAAACAATGATAAACCGAAGTAGCAGAGACAGCGTTTGTTGACGGTGATAATGGAGGTGAAATAAGTTTCCAGGAATACATTCTACGTATATTAATTGACTTAAAATAGCCAGATAGAGCACAACATCTAGAATAAGCTAGATAGAACAACACTAATCAACAAATACAGATAAATCTAGATATAAAAAGCTAGATTAGACACCAACAAAAGCTAACTGGAGTGAATCACTTATTTAAAACATTAGCTGTGGCTCTCTTTCCTTCAGCTGCAGCCCGGTCTCTGGTGGCGCTGCTGCTGGTGGTGCTGTAAGGTTAAGGGAGACATTCCTCTTCGCTCGGCCCGGAAGATTACGTCCGTGGGTCAGTCGAGCGGCCAAGGTGAAGAATGAAAATTGAAATAGCTGCGGGTTTGAAGCTCAATGCCAGGCGAGGCGACCTGCAGTGGAAGGTACTCGAGTGAGGAAATTGAGGCGAAAAAAAAAGTTGGAAACATAGTAGGAGGGATAAAAGAGGAAAATGTAAATAGGAGGAAAAGAAGAATGAAAAAGTTTAAGAATATTTGTACAGAATCAAAGATGGTTAGAAGGGTATATTCTATTTGGGAGGGAAATTAAGGGAATAAAGGATAGACATGGAAGAGGGAGAGAAATAAAAGGGGAGAGAGTAAAGGAAAAATAAAAAAAACCGGAAGATGTTGAATGGGAAAAAATCAGAAATGATAAAAAAGACATAATGTGTTGTGTGAGTCTTCCGTAATGTACTGCATTGATAGACAAGAGGGTGTGGAAATTAAGGAAAGCGAATAGATGGAGAAGGAGGAAAATGAGGGGGAATAGAATAAAAGAGAAGGAAAAAGGGGAGAAGTAAAACAAGAAAAGAGGTGAATAAGGTGGAGGAGGACAACGAATAAGAGAATTAATAAAAGGAAATAATAAAGAGGAAAATAAGAAGAAGAAATATAAGAAAACGGAAGGAAATAGGAAGAAAATTGAAAGGGGAAGGATTCAAGTAAAAAGTAAGAGGAAAGTGAAAGAGAGTGAATAGAGTAAGAGGAGAAGAAGAGTGTTAAGAGTGGCGGAGAATTAGAAATGTGAATAGAGAGTTGAATTTTCCATCTTCACTGTGCCTTTTATGGTCTCGGTGGGTTTGTTATTGAAGGGAGTGGGGAACGAAGGAAGAGGAGAAGGGTGAGGAGAAAGAGAAGAGGAGGAGAAGGAGGAATAAGAGGAAGAGGAGAAGCAGGAGGAGGAGGAAGAGGAGGAGGAGGAGGAGAGGAGGAGAGGAGGAGAAGGAAGAAGAAAAAAAATCCTGGAAATTAGAAAACTGTGTTGACATTTATTTCGTGAGATCTTTGACATGTTAACTCGTAAACTCACAGTGAACTATAGTGAAAGAATGTGAGTGAGGAAGTGAGGAAGAAAGAAAACAAAAGAGAAAGAGGAAAATTAAAATGTGTAAGCAAAAGGGGAAGAGAAAAACGAGCAAAATGGAGATAGCAACTGGGAATAAAGTGTGCAAACAAAAAAATGTGTTTGTGGTGTCATTTAAGGGATATTGATGTGGAATGAAAGACGAAAGCGTTAGGAAATTGTGGAAGAAAATGGAGGAAGAAGAAAATAAAAGAGATACACGTAAGAAAAAAGAGAGAGAGAGAAAGGAGTAGAAACAGAAGAAAAAAAATAATGAAAAACTTCTGGAATTTCAAGAGATGTCTAAAGAAACTTATCTCTATACTCTGTGGGTCATTTAAGGAAAAAAGAAGAGGAAGAAAGAGATGTTAGAAAAATGTGGGACCCTTGAGATATGTGTAGAAATGTGTATGTATGATGGCTGAGTCTATTGTATTTTCGGTGACGTTTCTTAGAAGGATTCTCAAGACCTCATGCAAGTCAAAGTGCTGTAGGAATGACTTTGGGGAGGAGAGACCATGTACACGTTCACGTACACACAAATACGACTACATACAGAACATATTCATACACAAACACACACACACATACACATAGTCCCACTCACATGCCGGAAAAATATACACATATACATTTTACATTAATTATGAATGTAAAAAACAAAACAAAAAACAGTTGTCTGTTTTAGTTTCACTTGGTTTAATTCAATATTTACATTCTCTATCTCTCTCTCTCTCTCTCTCTCTCTCTCTCTCTCAAACAATGAGTGGAAATTATCATCGACATTATCTTGAGAACAAAGACGTCTCCCTCACCTGTACAAACACATCATTACATCGTCTTTAATCTAGTTTTTGTACAAGGTTCAGCTAGCACACCTGGCTTACCGTCGGCGCTGGCATTCATTATTTCTATTTTGTTTCTATTGTTTTCTTCTTTTTTCTGCTTGTTTTTCATTGTCTCTCTTCTCTCTAACACTGTCTCCTCTCAAATTTCATACGTTTTCTCCTCATAATTTGTCCCTGTGTTTCTTTATCGTTCTGTTTCCTTCCTTCTCTCTCTCTCTCTCTCCTGAATTATGACAATTCACCAACATGTAGTGAACTGCTGTTTGCTCTCTCTCTCTCTCTCTCTTTTATATATATATATATATATATATATATATATATATAATCATTTGGAATTGGGGTAGGTCGTGGACACGAAGACTCATATCAACCCGAGACACAAACTGACAGGACCTGTCATATCAGCAAAGCCTAGAACACGGGAGAGATGCTGGGGCCTTACTGCCATGTCCAGGGCTAATGTACTCAAGGTAACTCACTTGACCACACTCCGCACTCCGGGTACAACCAGAAGACAGCTTAAGATACAAGAAGTTTCACCTCCGACAGTTCCACTTTCCTGTACCAATCTCAGAAATATTATTCCATCAGCAATCTTTCATCCTGCATCTTGAAAACATGAAAGTAGGTCCCAGAGAACTGTATAGTATACTAAGTCATCGATGCAGGAGTATTCTTGCTGACACCAACAGTAGAAGCATCGAGGCTACCATTATCCACGAACAACTACATTGGAATGGCCATGTTACCCGTATGGACGACAATAGACTGCCAAAGCAGCTACTTTACAGTCACCTATCGAATAGTAAACGTAACGCCGGCAGGTAACTGAGAAGGTATATGGATAAACTTAAGACAAACCTGAAAAAGTGCCAAATCGATCCCCTCATCTGGGAGACGATTACTCCACACCGTAACGCTTGGAAAAGCACCACACGAAAAGGTGTCAATACTTTCTAGTCAGCCCGACTGCATACAGAGGCAGACAAGTGCCAACGCCGGAAAGACGCTGCCGCCGCCCCTCCCGCACTAGATGTAGCCCTCCACATGTGCAACATCTGTGATCAACCCTGCCGGTCCCGTATCGGCCTCTTTAGTCACCTCAGAAGTCACCAACCGAGGTGACATCCTTAATAACTCATATCATTGTATCATAGCTGGATGATCGTCATACTCGATTCCGACTGACAGCAAAGTAGAAGTAGCATGGCCGACACTGCACTCGACCGCCTTCGATTCCCCAACTTGTGAATCTAAGTCCCCATGATCGAGCCGGCAACCCTTAAGACAGGAGGGGAGTGCTGTATCCCCTCGGCCACCGCACTCCTAGTCCACGCCTGACCTTAATTGTCCTGCAGGGTGAGACTTAACACTGAGCAGAGGCAAGATAACAGCTCTTAGCCAGTTAAAGACAAGAAATGAATACCTCCATCTTAGCCACCGTATCATCCCTCTGACTTATATGCAGAAAACGCTACCACCACCACAGATATGAACTGCACACTACACTCTCAACAACAATGACGGTGAAGACGAACAGTGTCAGCGCCTGTAGCCTCCAAGGAGCGACACAATTACCTTAATGCAAGGCTGAGCAAGCAAAAGAAAGTTCTCCCTCCCTCCCTTCCTCCATCCCTCCCCCACTGTTATCTCCCAAAGTCCCTTCTCCTTACTCCTTCCCTCTCTCTCCCCCTCATCACTTTCGTTCATTCCTCCCCTCCATCCTACCTTCCTTCTCTCCTTCCCTCTCCGTACCCTCATTCCCTCCCTTCATCCCAGCACTTTCCCTCCCTCCTGCTTTACCCCCCTCCCTTCCGGCGCTATCATTCCTCTTCCTATCTCCCTTCCAACACTTAACTCCTTCCTTCCCTTTTTCCTTCTCAACACCTTCTTTCTTTCCCTAACTCACTTGCACACACTCAGCACACCTTCTCCACTCCTTTCCTAGCAGCCTCCTTCCTTCCCTTCCTTCCCTCCCTCCCTCCCTGCCTCCCTCTCTCTTACCCCTATTTGTTTATCCTCCTTCCCAGCATTTTTTCTCCCTCCCAACAAAGTCCCTTCTTCACCTTTATCTCTCCTACTACACACTTTCTCTCCTAGTATCCTCCTTCTCTCCCTTCTACCCTTCACTTCCAACGCTCTCCATCCCCGAAGAGAAAGGGGAAGAGAGAAACAACGTGTCGTGTGCCCTCCTCTCCCCCCCCCCCGACCCCAAACAATCCTTCCTGCATTACGTTCCGCATTACTGAGTACGAGAAGAGGATTTTGATAGCTATGTCCAGGGCGCTTTTGTGGCGGGGGGGGGGGGAGGAGGAGACGCCCACAGCTGCTGGTTATGGGGCTATTTGAATCTCGCTTCTCTGGTATGTTCGCCACACAATGGCCGGCGGCACTTGGATGACGCGAACTGGTGTTCTGTATCGTTATAAATAAACGGAGGGGAAGGAGTTGTCCGTGTCGCATTGCGCACACAAACAGACATTCACAAGAGCACACACATACGGTAGTGGCAGTCGATGTCAAGTGTGTGTGTGTGTGCTTGTGTGTCTGTGTGTGTTTGCGGGATGGATGGATGGACCGTGTTCCTATCTATCTATCTATCTATCTATCTATCTATCTGTCTGTCTGTCTGTCTGTCTGTCTGTGTCTGTCTGTCTGTCTGTCTGTCTATCTGTCTAATATGATTTGAACATTATCTAAAATGAAAACAAAACATAATACTGTACAATTATGAAACGATTAGGTGATAGAATGAACTGATCACAACCACTGACCTCTACGTGTAATGTCACCAGAAATTTGGTCAGAGACTAACACACGTTTAGAGCTGTAGACGCAACTAAATTTAATCCAATCTCGTTCATTTTACTCCAGTTTGGTCTATAAAGGTTTAGTGCCTGGGAGAAGTTTGAACAGGTTATAACATATATTATACTCATTTTCCATAACTTCGGCTAACACTCGTTTTTTTTTTCATTGGCTATAAAGTTAGTAAAAAAAATCGTGATTAAATTTAATTCTGAAACTAGGATTTAATATTTATTAGTTGAGTCAGAATGTAAAACAGAATAAATGTGTCTGATAACCTGAGGACGGTAATGATGGGTCTTCAACTAATTATTGTTATTAACTATTGCATTACTATTTCTTAATATCATGCAGGGTGATACATATCATTGCCAGCCGCTCTTTTTCTTCACATTTTACTCATTCTCGGCGCCGTAATGCAGAAAATATAACTAACCTCAGCAATTACTGGAGAATAGATTGTTAGACTTTCAACTCTAGCATTACCGATGAGTTTAAAAATAAGATCTAATGGGGATAATGGTGATAAGCTTTTACTGTGTGTGTGTGTGTGTGTGTGTGTGTGTGTGTGTGTGTGTGTGTGTATTTTCTCCTCTTGTCTTAGTACCTTTCTGACTTCTTTTTTTTCTGCCAGTCTATCATCTCACTCCTTTTCTATCTATTATATATATTATAATTCTCAAAATTAGTGTGTCTTTCTTTCAGTCATTCTCCCTCTTCCTCCTTTATTTCTTCTAAGTCATCCTCCCTCCCTTCTTCCTTTTCCTCTTTTCTCCCTCCTTCTCTTCCCTCTTCCTTTCCTACTTCATTCTCGCCCTTCCATCTTTCTCTGTGTCCCTCCCATACTTCAATCCTATCCCTCCCTCTCACATACTACTTTCTTCTCCCCATCCCATATTCTCCCTCTCTCCCTCCATCTTTCCCTCCCTCTCTCCCTCCAGCCCTCCCTCCCTATCTCCTCCATACAGCAACACCATGGAGAGCCACAGAGGCTTCTCCCGCCCCTCACATTGTGGAAATACTTTGTCTCCATTTAATGTCTGTTTAATGTCGGATACTATGTCAGGCTTAGGCGTCAGGTGGTGATGGTAGTGAAGATGGTTGATGGTGATGGTAGCGGTGGTAGTGGTGTTAGCGAGGGTAGGTAATGGTGATGATGAGGGTGAGTAGTGGTGGTGGTGGTGGTGGTGGTGGTGTTGGTGGTGGTGATGGTGATGTTGGTGGTGGTGATGGTGGTGGTGATGGCGGCGGAGGCATTGTTAGTGAGTTAGTGAGGACTGAAAAAAGTAGTAGTGATAATGATGGTGATGATTTTGGTCATTGTAATCGTTAGATGATGAAGATGATGATGATGATGATGATGATTATAATGGCAACCAGTCCTCTTTCACTAACGATACAGACGAGTTATATGTCCGTATGTGTGAGTCCGTACAGACGTCTTTCCTCCCCGACAAGACTTACACGCATACAGACGCCCAGACAAACCGGAGACATTATAAGAAGAAAATTATCACTCCTAGTACATATCGGCCGGTCGGTCACATTAACCTATTTTCGACATCTTAAAGAATTTTCTCCATAATTTTGCCATTCATTTTTTTAAGACACTGCTGTATACATAAACATGAATCTCTGAGTTCTGGATGAAGCTTTACGTGAGACAGAGCATGAATCACGAAAATGAGTCACCGTAACTTATATCTCATGAGTGAGTGACTGAGTGACGCTGTGTGAGGTTATATTAACGCTCATAAACACAAGGTCTCAACTTTTTAATGCATGGTTAAATATTGAAAACCACAAAAGGAGAAAACTAGAAAAATTAAATAAACTTTAACCAACTCCTGACGAGGCTGTAAGTCGGCTGTGTGTCTTGCGTCTTAGAGAGAGTTAAAATATATACATGAGATCTTGTTTTATGGCGGCTTCCTTACTTCTGACCTTTATGTGAGAACCCTGAACACAGCGGCTTAATTAAGAGCTTGTTAAGTACGAACATTGTGGCTGGCTGCTGTCGAATTATGCTGTGGATATATTACTTACTTACTTACATCCTTACTTAACTTACTTACTTACTCACTTAACTTAACTGACTTAACTTTCTTACTTAACTTACGTACTCAATTACTTACTTAACTTACTTACTGAACTTACTTAACTAACTTACTTAACTTATTTACTTGCTTACTTACTTACTTACTCCTGTTTAATAGTCAGATTAAAATTAAAGTGTTGGGAGTCACCACGACCAGTTACAGGACTCAACCATACAAATGTGACATCAGTTTAGTTCTCCTGTATCCACAAAGACAAAAAACAAGAAAACATTGTGTCTCGTCTGCGCTTCTGAAACGAACACTTAATACGATTAGCACTTAAATAAGTAATTGAATCCCCAATCCCTGAACCCCTGGCAAAAATAAAGGACCCATATTTTTAAGTAAAATATCTTGATTTTTATGATAATTTTAGGTTTTGTACCTATGTTAATAATAATAATCGTTATTATCCAAAAATTTAAGAAACAAAAAAATCACCTGGATTTAAAATATCTTGGAGGAACTAAAAGACTTTTCATCTTCCAAGTCCGGTTGATTTTCTTTCCATAATTTGTATTGGTGAATAATGGCAATCATAAATATATTCATAAATCATAAACTGTCAAGATAATAAATAGGTTATTCCTTAGGACCTTTGGCCCCGTTTTCTATACAGAACAAAAACAAAACAGCCTTACACGAACAATGCTAAATGCCCCAAATTAACAAAGGCCATCGATAACAACGAGAGTTCAAGGGCCCGAAATAATTATACAAAGGCAATGTTTTTGTTCTACAGAGAATTTCCCAACGAACAAATTGAATGTAATGGGAGTCATATTTTTTACAGGAGGTTGCTGGTGTCTGATTCAGCGGAGGGTGAGTGGGAGGGTGAGGGTAATTGGATGGGGTTAGTGACGACAGAAGGAATGATAAGAATGGGCATGGAATGATACACATGTTATGGGAATAATAGGAATGTAAGGGAACTAGAATGATATATATAAGTAGGGAATGATTGATATGGATTAAGATTGATATATAAGTCAGAGATAATAAAAGTGGATTTAGAATGATAGAAATTAGTTAGGTATGATATAATGGATTAAAAATGATGTGAAAAATATAAACTACATTAAATACTATACAGAAAATATAATATGAAAAATACCTTCATATACACAGCGATATTGACAGGTGTATAGACAGACCTCACGTCTTGTTCTGGTATTTAAGCAAACAAAAATCTATAGGACCACATATTCAACATTTCTTCCCCCATACAAAAGCCTAGGACACAAGTAGCAGCTGTGGACACAATAAGAGCAATCACCCGTCGCCTGCAGTGAAACAATAGACGGAGGCCAGGCTGGGGATGAGTTGAGCTGTGGGTGAGAGTACTGACTGTATTATGTACTGTACGTGGTGTTCTGTGGGTGAGTGTACTGCTTCCTTCCTCGTTATAATATTGATGATAATGATGAGAGTAATTATTATTTTATTATTATTATTATTATTATTATTATTATTATTATTATTATTATTATTATTATTATTATTATTATTATTATTATTATTATTATTATTATTATTATTATTATTGTTGTTGTTGTTGTCGTCTCTCGATCTCTCTGTCTCTCTCTTTTATACAATTAATGGGACTGGTGTATCACGGCAAGATCTCATTTTAAAATCATTATTGATATTAAGAAGTAATGCACTAAATTCTTCAAATATTCATACATCTTAGCTGGGCGTATTCAAGGTGCTAAATTCACCTGATCCGGTTTACCTGTTAGTTTATGTTCACGGTAAGTTAGTTTAAGTTAGGTTAAATTAGGTTAGGTTACGTTAGGTTACGTTAGAGGTAGAATAAGCTACGTTAGGTAATGTAAGAAGATTAGGTGAGGTCACACACACACACACACACACACACACACACACACACACACACGCACATACACATAAAACATCTTTTTCTTTGTCATAGTAAAGTTTCCGGCACATCGACCTGAGTGAGCTGACACAGCACCGTCTTCCTTCCACAAAACTATCTGAAACACGATCTTAAACTGAACCTGAAAGTGATGCTGAAGCTATAACTGAAACTAATAATAACACTGTAACAGATGATGAAACATACTGAAACTGGTACTGATACTGATACTTAATGTTATACTGATACTGATACTGATACTTAATGTTACACTGATACTGATACTGATACTGAAACTGGTACTGATACTGATACTTAATGTTATACTGATACTGATACTGATACTTAATGTTACACTGGTACTGATACTGATACTCAAACAGACACCAAAACTGAAACTAAAATTGTTGATTTTCATTCAATAATTTTACGTGTGTATGTGTGTGTGTGTATGTGTGTGTGTATGTGTGTGTGTGTGTGTGTGTGTGTGTGTGTGTGCAAATTTATTCTTTATCCAATCCATTTATCTGTTAATTTACTCTTTATCCAATAATTTATCTATTAATTTAGCCAATCTGCATCACCATTTACTTAATGCTAAAATAGTCTGTTTGATAAAGACAAACAAACATGGCTTGGTACGCCATTTTGTTTAAGGTAATTTAAGGGAGAAAAATTACCAGCACTTTCCAAGGTCCACAATAACGGGTAATTTATTCATTGGGGGTTCTTACACTTACGAGAGAAGGAAGGGAGGAAGAAGGAAGGAGGGAAAAGGACGAGGGAAAGGAGGGAGGGAGCGATACAAGGATGAAGACAGAAAGGAGGGTTGAAGGGAGGAAGGAGGTGGTAGAAAGAAGTAAGGATGGAAGTAAGGAAGAAAGGGAGGGAGGGAGGGGAGGAAAGAAGAACAAATCTGTAATAGAAAGAAAATGAAGATTGAATGAAGGAAAGAAGGATGAAGTGAAAGAAGGAAGGAATATGTAACATTAAAAGAAAAAATAAATGAAGTAACTCAAATAAGCCAGAAAGGAACACCAAGTAACATCAACAACAACACAACATACATTAGGCAAAACAAAAAAATTATAAATACAGCCACCGACAATGACAACAACAATACTAGCAGTAACAATTACGATCACTCATGATAACAACAAAGTCAGTAACAACGACACTCACTCAACAACAATAATAATACCCACAATAACAACCACTATCTCACATAACAGCAACACCCTCAATAACAACCACTATCTCACATAACAACAACACCCTCAATAACAACCACAATCTCACATAACAACAACACCCTCAATAACAACCACAATCTCACATAACAACAACACCCTCAATAACAACCACTATCTCACGTAACAACAACAACATCCACTAACAAAAACAAGTTTCTGTTAAGGTTTAGTGAACTCAACCAAACTCTGATCAAAGATGTTTATCCTCTACGGTTGATATACACACGACTGTCTGCTCTCTGAAGCCTTGTGGCCTGTGGGTGAGTTTGAGCTCTTGGCAGTAGAGGAAGACTGGGAATGTAGGATCACTGGCTCCAGGATTACGAGCTTGAGAAGTTCCTAAGATAATAATGATCCTTTTTTTTTCTGTGTTTGAGCTTAAACTTTAACATAGACATTACTGTAAGTTTTGTAAATAATAACAATTGCGGGGAGGAATATGGAATATGCATTTTTTTAACGCTTTCAACTAGTAAATGTATATCATAAGATTAACCCGGTGGCTGTAGGAGATTTTAATCCAGGTATTTACGGGGCGGGGCGTGACCTCCACTGGCTCATTTCCTGCAAGTATGGAAGCAGATCATTTGTGAAGTCTTACAAAAAAAAGACGGCTGTCGTATTGACTTTTAACCTCAACAATATACAGCGTGATGAAAGATGGTCTCTCACAGAACACTTCTCTGCTTACGAACATGTAGTCGAACATAACTATGCGTAATTATATCACTATGTGGGATGTTGACAACCTGGCCCACCTCCTGCAGGCCAAGGCTACCTCACAAATTCCTCTCTCTCACAGGTTACAACTAGTAACTGGTCACAGTCTCTTGCTCACCTGAACTGGAAAAATGGCCAACTTGATGGACAAGAATGAGTTCGAAACGTTTCTTTACATTTACTTCATTGATGCTGATAATCCTGTCACTGCTGTCGACTTCACTACTCAATTCAGGTTCCATCAAATCCATAACAAGAAATTTTGTCAGAGCTGGGAAACACAGCCTCCCGCATCAACCCGACTGTGGCTGATATAACCATCTTTGAGAACTTAAGAAGAGATTTATAACCTGGCCTAATCTTTTAGAAGGACGCTGGCCGCCCTGGTTCACACGTAACACACTGTCTCATTAAGCAACTAGTAAGCCTTCCAAACGTCTATATACAATTTGTCTCGACTTTCTGAGTTAGTTAGATAAGGAAGACCAAAGACACACACAGGAAGATGATATACGTGTACCCAAGGATAAACCCTCCACCATTTACAAAAAAGTGGTGTTGTAATTTTGGTAACTGTCCTTGAGGTAAACTGTCATGAACACATGTTTTATTCCTCACCACACACTTATTAAAACTCTTGGATCTGGATCGGTCATCACATCTAACAAACACAATACAGACAGCAAGAACGACCAATTCTATTAAACAAACAACACAAACAAACATCACAGTCACGCAATTACAACAATAACAAACACCACTATCAAACAAACAGAAATTTAAACATCATTATTAAAAAACACACCTATTAAACGCAACAAATAAACAACAAGAAACGTTATAAGAAATAAAACACCATTATCAAACAAAACGTAACAACAAAAAAATACCCCTTTAAACAAACATAACGATAAAAACACCATTATTAAACAACAACAAATACACCACCCTATCGAAGGAACACTGCGCCATAACAACTAGCATAAACAGACGTGGATATACAGTAAAGCCAGTTTCAACCTTAAAAAGAAAAACGTAATTTATCCGAGATTTATTTCATCGTGCTCAGTCTTTTGGTTCACAATATATAATTACACCCAGGACGAACAAGGTCAAAGGTACAACGCAGAAGTTAATGCAAAAAAAAAAAAAACCTGTCTTGAGGAAAACACGCCCTTGGTGACGTCACTCGTTTTTCCAAGTAAAACATAAGTTAAGATATTGAACCTCGACTGCATTATTTTCTTTGGGCGATTTTACGATTTGGGAATTTTTGGGTAATGTTTCTGTAAATAAATAGTTTCCCCATTTTCTTTTGTGTTTTGGAAACCATATCTACTGCTTTTGGGATAAGTTTTCCTATAGGAAGATATGAATGTATGTGTGTCTGTATGTGTGTGTGTGTGTGTGTGTGTGTGTGTGTGTGTGTGCTCAAAATAGTTTTTTTCGGGATTATTATAGTTTTCTTATTTATTTTCTTGTTGTTCTTTTGTTTTAGGTCAGTCATACCCTAAAGATTATGTACAGTATATATATATTTTTATTCATGTTTTTGTTTTTTGTTTTTTTTAGAAGAAACATATACTAAGATTAATTACAGTTCCGTTATATTGTTTTATGTTCTTATGTACATGAACAACTATGGCTATTTGTGCTGTTGTTGTTTTAGATCCAACAAAGTTACTACAGGTTGTCTACACATGCTGTAGTTCTTTGTGTACGGTGTATTCGCAATCGAAATTGTAATTAAATTGATTATATCCAACATTTTTAAACCTGTAATGATATAGTAATCATAAATTTAGCTTTTAGAGTTTGTTATCGTAATTATAATCGTAATTCACCCAAAAGATCGTCTCACTGTAATATCTGATTAGAATATGATTACAAGTGAATTACTTATAATATGCGATGCGCTTACGGGATTGCAGTACATGTCAATTGGTACTAATTTTTTTTTTCATGTAACCATAATAATGTGGTAAAACTGACCAGGTGACCAGCAGGCTACTATGAGACCTCAGTTGCTTCACCATCACCATAAGTCCGTCATGCCCTGATGCAGTGTTTGGAGGCACACTATCAGTATTGAAGGACATTCCTGTGGTGTTGGGTATTGTGTGCTACTCATTTCAAGGGTCAATGTTTAATGCAAAACTGAATTTTTTAGTTGATTCTTATCATATAAAATTTATATATCAAATGATACCTATTTTTTGCTATAATCACTAATGTAATTGTAATCCAAGGAAATCATAATCCAAAATATTGATACTTGAATTACGTAATCCTAATCCTAATTCTAATAAAAAAATTAAAATTGGACATATTATTCGCAATCATTATATGACTCAGATCTGATTAAATGCCTTTACGTTATTATTCTTTTAATTACATAGTCGAGAAACACATGACGTTCTTCAAAAACGAACAACACGAGGGACGGCCCTGTCTCCATGAATCATTAATGTCCTTAACACACTCACTCAAGCTTCAAGGAAGCTACAGAACCTTATTACATAAAAGTGGCTCGTATTGCGGCCCTTTGTAATAAGCGATACGATATTTTTATCAAATTCGTTGAGAAAGTATGACATAACATCTTCACTCTGCATATTTTCTGTGCCCGTCCAATTGGCGTGACTGCCCCAGAAATGTGTGAAATTGGAATTTTGTTGTCATTACCAAACACACACATATACACAAACACATAATATATATATATATATATATATATATATATATATATATATATATATATATATATATATATATATATATATATATGATGCCATGGATAAAGGCGAAAGCTAAGGTGCGCCGTTGTTTCCCTTTTCCCGTGTGATTTTATCAAGATTTATCTTATCATTTTTTCATTGTGGATCTACATGAAATATATATATATATATATATATATATATATATATATATATATATATATATATATATATATATATATATATATATATATATATATATATATATAAAGCCCAATAAACACGGTGTTGATTTTATATATATATATATATATATATATATATATATATATATATATATATATATATATATATATATATATATATATATATACAGTATATACTACATGTTGAATTTTCCAATTTCGGATAGACAACAAGACATCAAAGTAAAATGCTTCCCATTTCCTGGTAATAAAAAAGAATGATGATGGTGGGAGAGAGAAAGAAAAGATAAAAGTAATTGTAGAAAAACAAAAGAGGCAGAGAAGGCGGTCAGGTATTGAATTTGTGGACAGAAGACAGCAGGGTCGACGGTGTGACCCGGGGTAGGAAAACAAACGATGATTGCGTGTGTGTGTGTGTGTGTGTGTGTGTGTGTGTGTGTGTGTGTGTGTGTGCTTTCAATATGCTCTACATGTACGAGTGTTTTGACTGTACGAGCGTGTAATTTTCGTGTTCCAGAGTGTATGTACAAATTGTGTGTGTATCCACGCATCACTGTACTCCCATCACACTCAATACTTCCCAAACAACACATATTAATAATTAAAATCTAACATTTTGAAACAGTTCAGGACAAACCACCTTAGTTCTTAGCTGTCAGAATTATCACCGTAAACACAGTTCAACAAAGCTTTTTATGTTAGAATTTTTAGTACAGTAGTTTATCTCTCTCTCTCTCTCCCTCTCTCTCTCTCTCTCTCTCTCTCTCTCTCTCTGGCCCACACCCCAGGGCTGTGTTGATCTGTGTGGTATACAGTCTGGGATGCATAATACAATTAGCTCGACCAATCAACTCAGACTGTAGCTTCCTAATTTGCCGGCTATATGATTGGTTGTCGGGAACAAGAGAGCACTGACGAATCAGGAAACGGCGTTGGAGGGCGAGTGATGGAGTGGTGATGTAACTCTGATGGAGGAGGAGGAGGTGAAGGAGGAGGAGGTGGTGGAGGAGGAGGAGGAAGGGGGTTGTGATGATGGAGGATACGAAAGAAATGGTATGGTGGCCAAGATATAGAGGGTGTGATGGCCAAGATATAAATGGTGTGGTGGCCAAGATATAGAGAAGTGGCCAAAGATCGTTTTTCTCTCCTCATTATCTTCATTTATTCCGTGCATCATTATTACCTATTTTGGATGATTTTATTCTATCATCATCATCATCATCATCATCATCATCATCACTATCTTCTCCTGTTCTATATCACCATCTTCACTCTCACCAGCACCATCACTATTACCTTCTCTTCATCATCATCATCATTTTCTCACCATTATTACTATTTCCCCATCTCCTCACTATCATCACTACTGTCTTAAACATCACCATTATCATCACCCCCCTCTATCCTATCACCATCATCATCCTCTTTGTCTAATAGTTGTGTTCTCTGTATTTGACGGGACGCTGGGCAATGCTGGGTGACGTAGAGCAGTGCTGGGTGACGCTAGATAGAGCTGAGTGACGGTGGATTCTTCTGGGTGACGGTTGTTTGTACTGGGTGACGCTGGATTCTGCTGGGTGACGTTGGATGACACTGGGCAGTGCTGGTTTGCTTTTCCCTCCTCCTCCTCCTCCTCCTCCTCCTCCTCCTCTTCTTCATCTTGCTCTTCCTTCCTTCTCTATTCTTTTTTCCCTGTTTCCTTTTTACTTTTCCTCTCTCTCTCTCTCTCTCTCTCTCGATCGCAGCCTCTATGTCAGAAATGAATTCAACAAACAATTCGATTACAAGAGTGAAGTGTCCAACGCTGCGAGAGAGAGAGAGAGAGAGAGAGAGAGAGTCCATATTGCGATCTAATAAGGGCGAGAGAGAAGGAAAAGGCGTCACAGTAAGCAGTCGAAGTGTGAGAAAATAAACAGAAAGTCAGATAAACAGAAAAACAGTCAAACAGAAAGACTGATAAACGGAGACACAGATAAACGGAGAATCGTGGTAAGAGTTTTGTTGTTTTTTCCACCTTACGTCTTTGGTCTCCTCGTGTAAAGGGAATGAGTGGGAAAATATTAAACTTATGATAAAGTCTAGTTGAGGTGTTTTGAGTGCTTGAGAGTGTCGAGACCCTTGTGGGGAAGTGTTTGACGGATGAGACAATTTTGAAGTGTGCAGGTGTGCAAGTGTGTGTATGTGTGTGTGTGTGTGTGTGTGTGTGTGTGTGTGTGTGTGTGTGTGTGGATCTTTACCTCTCAACCAATAAACTTAGCACAATATATACCTACACACAAACATATATGGATATATCTCATTACACTGATAAGGATGAACCATGGTTTTGATGGAAACAATGTGCTCTGGGACGATGCTCACAATGACGAATGGGAGAAACCTCTTAATGAAACATCTTACCTACTAAGGATGAAGCTTAATGTTACGGAACACACAAACACACACACACACACACACACACACACAGTGCAACTTTGTGTGACGTGTTGTCTGACTTGGGGTGGCTCTGAGCGAACCATACACTTGATATTACAATTTATGTATCCTTCCTGTCCATGATTTACAACAATAACTGTAGGTAAAAAGTTGCAATATTATACTAATAACACTGTCATGTATTGATACTATGACTAGTTACCAAGATATAGAGCACGATGAACATAACATGATAATGATAGTGAAGCCTGGAAGGGTTCATATCATAACTTGTGTGTTCGTGTGTATGTTGCCTCGTGAGAGTTACCGTGGGCCTCCATGTGCACAGGTGGGATGGTCAAAGTATTACACTATAAGTGTGTCAAATGAGGAGTGACTGATCCACATGTAATTTAAGGGTTTTGAAATATGTAGTTAAATTAAACACGATTTGTCATATAGTTACGCGAATGATGGGGTGTGGTGGAAGCATCATGGTCTGCCACACACACACAAGCGCTGTAAACGTTGTGTGGACTCACTGGGTGGTTTGGAAGTGTTTATTTCCATTCATACTTTCGTAACTACAACCTATGGTAATTTTTTTTCGTGTTCATATATAATGAAGATAATGCGGAGTGTAAAATGCCATATACAATATTTATACATAATGTCATCTATACAGCCGTCCTATGACTGTGTGTGTTCGTGCCTGTGTTGCCTCGTGATAGTTAGAGTGGGCCCCCATCCAGAAAGGACACTGTACTAACCTCCAGCACCGACCCAGGTGGGCTAGAGAATATGGTTTAAGAGTGTACATGAAAAAGTACAAGAGAAATATGGATTGGGTAACTCGCTCCAAAATCTATCTCTGCGATTTTGGGTTAGACAATATGACACAATATGTGAAGAATTTTGACAACCCTACCGAGACCATAGGAATTTATCGGACCTCTCTGTGAAGATACTTTTTGGAGCTGATTATACTGTATGCATTGTGTGCATTGCAGTTGGGGAATGTTATTAATTTTATTGATAGCAAAAGCAACTTTCATATTATCTTTAACAAATTATTAATATAATTTAATAAGCCTCCACAACTTATCTCATCACTGTAAAAACCACAGGTGACCGACAGGGGCCGGAACGAGAGGGAGACTGAAAATGATGTTCCAGCGTTTTTTATCCTCCATCTCGATTCTCCACATTTTTGGTAGCTGCCTAAAAAACACAGAAAATATGATAAAAGTTAACGAACCTTGTTTGATTATTGACGAGCAGTCGTTTTTTTTCCCAGCGGTGTCACTTTCAGGATGACCTACACTATACCTGACTGTTGTTCCCGTGTGTTCTCTCCTGGTCTCTGTGTGTGTGACATTTATTCCTCTTTGTATATTGTTCTCCATTTTAGCCAGATAATTACAGATTGTATTGGCACCGTCTATACTCTATACGATGTCAACCACTGAGCATACTAAATCACCCTTGTCAGAAATATTGTATTTTAACCTCCTGAATAATGTGAGGTAATCCCTTAACTCTCTGAAACATCTAAGCACATTAAAACCACAATAAAAACCCTTATTGTCGTTCTTTGACTTAAGAGAACAGTCTAGCTCTTAATTTTACCTTGGCCATAAATACTGTGTCAATCTAGACTGAGAAGAGTGACTGGATGACTGATTGATAGAGAAATTGTCGACAAATTCTCACTTTTCTATCTTATAACCAGCTCTTGATAGCTCTTACTGTATAACCAGGACTCTTCAATAAGGCTTGATGGACGTTTCTACATATGACTTTCTTTCATATTTGTTTTCTTCATAATTATTGACATTAATCGTTCACTAAACTAAATACAATTATTATGTACATTTCCTCCTGATGGGCTAAAGATGTATATACGTATGGGATGTTTTCACAGCTTGATCCTTACTGCAGATTTCGTATTAATAACATTGACTTATATTTACCTCCAGCAGAGTAATAAAAAAAAATATTACTACAGTATTAGGAAGCTCTCACAGGGGTGTAGAGCGATGGTCTGGGATTGGAGATTGAGTCGGTGTGAGAGACTGAGTATGGGAGATGATGGTGAGAGAGAGAGAGAGAGAGAGAGAGAGAGAGAGAGAGAGAGAGAGAGAGAATTTTAGCAGAAATAGGGAACTCTCGCAAGGATTCTGTTTTTATTTGAGTGTCTATGCCGGGTGGGTGTGACGTACTGAAATTATACCGTGCTGAAAATGATCTAGACATGTGCAGTTTGATTCAAAACATAATTGAAAGCTTAAGACGTGCTAATATTAACCCTCGGAATAAAATATTAGATTAGGTTAGGTTAGAGTAGGTTATGTTTGGTTAGGTTAAGGTTGATTGGTTTGGTTTGTACGCCATGTGGGGTACGAGATGTTTGGGTTCACACTCAGGACGGGATGGAGACAGGAAACTCACAATGTGCTCTCTGTATACATATTGTATTGGATGTACAGTGCAGCTTGGTGCTGGGAAGTGGCAGCGTGGTTACAAGCGTAATGTAGAGAGAGCTGGTTGGTGAGGATGCTCAGAGGAGGACCAGCTTGTGGGTCGCCATGCTCGCCGGCGGGAGCGAGGGCCGCCAGGCAGGAGGAGGAGGTGTTGCTTGCTGGTTCGTGTAGGTAAAAAGAGAGGTAGGTCACCACGAGGTCAGGTCTTATATAGCGGAGGTAGGCGTGGCTTAATAGTTGACCTCCGTCATGTAAGGCGACGCTGGTTGACCTAGACCACGAGGCATACACTGGGGAATTCGCGGGGTCGGCTACTCAGCGACAAACAGCGTTTGTAGGGGAGGAATCCACTACAGCCACTCCTTGGTGGGTGTGGGGTGGGGAGATAGGAGGGTTGGGAGGCTGAGAGTGAGAGATCAAAATACTACAGTAGACTAATGCTGGACCCATCCTTGTAACATAGAGAAGATACATCCTTGTGTGAATATATTTCTTCGAGTAGTTTGGTTACTAAAGGGTATAAATCGCGTTAAAGATTAATTTTATCCTCATTGTATTCCCAAACAGTTTCGTGTATTCTTGATTGCTACGTAAATTACAGGTTAGATCTCATAACTACCTTACAAGTCTAACGCAAAAGATTTTATCCTCCACACTGTTGCAGGCTATGCGTGGGAAGAGACTGTTATTTTAAAGTCTAGCACATTGCATTGAGAGAAAACACGACTCTCCTGCCGTTTTCTCTGATAGAAAATAAAAATGGGGGATAACTAATATAGATAGATATTTCTATCCCATGGAATCTTCACAGAGTTTCAAATTGATTTTTTTTATATAGTACATAACCAGTATAGGCATAAAAAAAGACCTAAACCATATGAAACTCAAATCACTTAGATGTTTTCTGGTAAATGCAGAGCGTATTAACCCCTAATTGTAACGACCACGGTCTTACACGTCAGTTAGCGCCAAAATCAAATGATTCATATTACGCTCAATAGCCCACAAAACATGTAACTCGGCTTTCGTTTGAGTCCTCCATCTGAGGAGTCCGTTTTCTCATCACTTCAAGACGCCTCAGTCCTCCGTTATCCCATTTTCTCTGACTTACTGAAACCAACCTCTCTATAAAATGAATTTGAGTGTGAGAGAGAACACCCTTGTTTTGAGTCAACCTAGATATGTCTGTTTACAGTTGGAACATTCAAGATCCATTGTGAGTGGGGTAGAATGCTTCAACTGTCCTTATCGTTAGTAGAGCGTGTCAAGTGAGTGAGTGTCGAGTTTGCCAGCTAGAGTGGCGTATTTTATGTCGTCCGTGGGGGTATCCATGAGTTTCTGATCGCGCCTGAAGTTATATCATTTTGTCGCCCCGACATCAGAGAATCTGATGTTTATAGTTTAGTTAATGTCAGTTGTCTATTTAAGAAAGTCATTAATCTCCTGAACTATTCTGTCAACTGGTATAATCTCCAAGATCTAGCGTCTCCCCGTGAATAGCGCCTTGCTCGTCTCAGGCCTGAGCTTGCAGAATTAATGTTATCGACGTGTATATTCCACCTTTTCCTGGCAAGCTCAACCTCTGATTAGATTATATGAATAGACATAGGAAATTACCCTGATCAAGAACACCGGAGTTCATAACTAAGTATACAGTGATCCAAAATGGTAGAGAAGTTATGTTGTTGGTAAGATCGACCCTTCTGGTGTGAATACGGAGGCCCAACGTCTCTCCAGGTATGTTAACGTGTGTTCCCCGCCGCCTATTAATTCAGTGTAACTTAGTCAATTTTGGTGAATATCAGTGCTCATGTGTTAACATAGTTAATTCTGTGCCAATTAAGTCGAGTAACGTAGAGATTTAGATATCGTCTGAACCGTTGCCAGGCGTATGTTTTGTATAGTTGAAGTTAGACATTTACGCATTCGTGACTCTTCCTCAACGTCTCTCCAGTGTGTTGAGCTGAATACTCATCGGCTAACGTGGGGCGGTAACCGGGTTGGACGATGCCGTTAATTAGACAGGACTGAACTGGGAAGTCCGTTTCCTGCAAATCAGGCACCAGCTCCCCGGGGCGTGTGTCAGTCTACAACCGACCCCTAACAGCGATCTTCATTTGTTGTAGAGACCAGCGTTACCCTGGGGCACTCCTCACAGTTACATGGGCCTAAGTATTATTGTATCTTGTTTGGGGGATAACTAGCCGAAATATAGTATCCCAGGTTAAGTATTGAACCACTGAATGAGAGTTAAAAGTGCCATGTTGTTCCTTGCGAATTAAGAGGAGGTATTGTAAAAGTGTGGAGTTGTTCCTAATTAAGTATTGTATGTCCAGTCATCGGTAGTGACCATTAAATGATAATCTGAGAGTATAACGATATAGCCAAGAAGTGAAGAGTTAATTTGCTACTTGGTAAGGTAAGACCTGAGGGTCCAGTGATATCTGGTGTATACCCAGTACTGAATTCATTTGGCAGAGTGACAATACCACAATTGTCGATTGAAGTAATAAGTAGTTGGAGGTATTTAATGAGGTAATAAGTTCTTGAAGTGTTTGATGACTTAATTATTAAATTGCAGTTCTGTTTTGTCTGAGTGAATCTAAGATGCATCTTATCCAATCACTGTGTTAATAAATATTAAATTAGTAATCTACGAGTATCACCACTCTATCCTTTCCCACATTGGTTCTCAGAAAATAACTAACTCACGTGCCTAGAAGCTCGCTACCTAACAGTTAACTAAGAGATGTTATATTCTAGAAAAATCCTGGGTGGTGGCAGTTCTACCGTTGTAAGTATAATAAGTGTGGTAATAAGAAAGACATGGTTTCCCAGGTTAATCCATGGTTTATAATATAACTAGAACAAAATATATGGAAGAGATTATAATATATGAAAGGAAATGAAAAGAAAGAACATTGACTTGGAAATTATAAGCAGAGAAGCATAAGAGTTACTTATATAAGAATATATAAGAATATAAGGTATATAGAGATAAAGAACATATAAGAATATAAGCAAGAATATATAAGAATAAGTATATATGTAAAGAATTGAAGAAGGATAAGTATATAAAACAGGATACTCATTGGAAAGAATGCTACAACGAACATATAAGTATATGAATAAATAGAATACTAACAGAAAAGAATATCTGGATGGTAAATTATTAAAAAGAGAAAACTCGCCCCGTTACATAATGACTGCCCTTCATTCGTCTGCGGTCTGTCTCTCTGGTGTGTTAAAGTTTGTTACGTGTCTGTGGTGTAGAGAATTATATTGCATAAGATGAAAGTGGTGTCTCGATGGCCTAATGACAATATTGATACACCATATTATATACTCAGCTTTCTGTAACGAAGGTGGCAGAGCGAACCAAGAAATTTTCCAAGGGAGGGGGGGGGGGCTTTGAACGAAACATACCGAGGTATTGTTGAAATATGAGACAATATTTTTCTGTAATTTTATGATGATTTTACCGCTCAGTTAGAGTTGCTAGTATTTTCATTTATTTCGTTTTTGTATCGTTATCATTTTTCAGTTCTTATTGCTATTAGTTGTTTATTTGGAATAATTTATTAGCTCAAGGACACACCCAAATAGTCCTGTAGCTGAGCTGAATTCATACTACTGTGTGTGTGCATGGTTGTGTAGCGTCGCTGTCACAGCGTGAAGGCAGAGGAGTGGTGGACGGACTCTCTCCCGGGGGGTTCCTACACTAAGAGCAACTCAACACAGGACAAAGCTGGACAAGACGTCAAGCCTCCCTTAAGTCTATCACAGGACGCCGTGCTAAATCCTCCCCCTTCCCCTCCCTTCCACCCCCTTCCACTCCCGCGGGCATTGATGTAACGGGGTGCGGGTGTAATAAACAGTAAAGTATTATGTATAAGCTGAGTTTTGCGTCGCGGCATTAAAGGAAGAGCAAGGAGCAGTATTGCGGCGATAGTGTGTTATAGCGATGCAGTGTTACAGGGACAGTGGAATACAGCTAAACAGCATTACATAATATGGTACAGCAATACAGTAACAGAGAGAGACCGTGTTTTGGAGCAATACAATATTACAGAGACAGTGAAGCTGAAGGTTACTACAGTATTACAAACACAGAGGGGATACAACAATGCAGTGATAAAAAGATAAAAGTTACACAGCGTTACAGCAATACTTACTACGTCATACATAATGCTCGCCTTAGTGATAATAACGTAAAACAGGACACTATCTATTTATCCATGTATGTATGTATGTATGTATGTATGTATGTATGTATGTATGTATGTAACGAAACAATTTCATGAATAAATCACCTCGTAGGGGCACATTCGTCTATCTCTCTTCCATGAATTTTTGAGGAACGGAAGAGCAGTAACTCACCCTACCTGACAGCAATATGTATCTCCTTGTGGTAGGTTAGGTTAGGTTAGGTTAGGTGTTAATATACTCGCAGATGACAGGGGTGAAAAATACTCTCATAGATGCAGTTCGGATTCCCCTTGGCTGATGGCATGTTATTGGGTAGAATATACTCATATGCGGGCATAGTTTGCACTGATTGGTCCTTGTTCATCCTGTTGTGGTTATGTAACACTCCCATCGTGTCCATTGTGGTTATGACACTACCATCGTGCTTACTGTGGTTAAGTAACACTACCATCATGCAAATTGTGGTTATGTAACACTTCCTCCTGCTCACTGTGGTGTAAAGTAGCACCACTGTGGATAGCGCCAAGAAGGAGCTCCCGACCACTCACAAAGATCTCATAAATAGACGTGGCGTAAACATGTCGAAGGGAGAACCACCAGACAGGAAGTCTCAACACTCCCCCCTTCATCCTTCCATCTCTCCAACCATTTCTTCCTTCCTCTCTCTCTCTCTTTCTCTCCTTTCCTCTTCCTCTCTATCCTTCCCTCTCCCCATGAACCCCTTTCTCTCTCTCTTTACCTCCGTTACTCTCGTCCTCCTTCTCTCTCTTTATCTCCCTCTCTCCCTCCTTCCTTTCCTCCTCAAGGGCCGTCGAAGTTATATAAAAGGAAGGAGAAAGAGGGAAAGAAAAAGTGTTAAGGAAAAGAGGGGTAGGGGGGGTAAGGGAAGCAGAGGGCAGGAGGAACAAATAGGTGAAGACGAGAGGGAAAAGGGAAAGAGAGAGTAGGAAGAATGGAGCAAATGAAAGAGAAGAGAGAAAATGAAAGAGAAAGGAAGGCGGGGGGAGATGAGTAGAGGAGATGAGAAAGGGGAAGAGGAGGAAGGTGGAAGACGAAGGGGGGAATAGGAATGAGGAGGAGGAAGAGAGAAGATGGAAGGGGGGACTAGAGGTATAGGGAACGAAGAATAGGGAAGGGAGGAGGATTGAGAAAGAAGGAAGAAGAAGAAGGAGAGGGTGATGGAGGGAGGAGGGATGAGAAAGAAGGAAGAAGGAGAGGGTGAAGGGGGGAGAAGGAAGACAAGATTTTAGCATAACAATAACGTCAGTTTTGATGCAAGACCTGCAGGACCCAACTCTCTTAACATACTGATTCTCAAAGCCTCATAAGTTAAAGTTCTTCCTTTAGCTTAGAGAAGTCATCTGAGTGACCTACTTAACCGAGAACACAACGTTAGATTTTAAAAGTTCTTGTGTTCAAATTTTACCTTAGCTGAGGCAACACCTCTGAGATCACTTTGTTAGGTGCCCACAGCTCAGGTTGTGTTCGCTGTCAGTTGCTAACAAATTCACGCACCTCACCGCACCTCTCGTCCTCGCGGCCTCCAGGAAGGAAACCCGAGGATGATGATGATAATGTGATAGCTGTTATGGAGGAGTTTCTGGAACCCAAGTTCCAAGTTCTATTATTAAGGGACTCCTTACTCCGTCATGTTGCAGAGAGAGATGTCCAGCTCATATGTGACTAAAAATAAAACATCGACTGGTATGCCTTCTGCTCCAGGGGTCAGTGGTTCGATCCCCGGACACTCCCAGTTCACCCAGCTTTAATGGCTACCAAAGTTTACTTGGGGAAGTGAAAGCGATTTAGTGCAATACCGGCCATGCTATCTCCTTGTGTACCGAAGACTTAGTTTACAGGCCCCTTGGGTCACACAGGCCTCGTGGGTGACACAGGCAAGTAGGTGATGCAGTTCCCATGGATGACAAAAGTACGGTGAGTGACACGGATCCTATAGGAAACACAGGCCCCATGGGTGACACGGACACCGTGGGTGACACGGACCCCGTGGGTGAAACAGGCCCAGTAGGAGACACAGGCCCCGTGGGTGATACGAACCCCGTGGGAGACACGGACACCGGGGGTGACACAGGCCTCGTGGGTGACACGGTCCCGTGGGTGACACGGACCCCGTAGGTGACACAGGCCCCGTGGGTGACACAGGCCCCGTGGGTGACACGGACCCCATAGGTAACATAAAGTAAATGGGTCACAGGACTCCATCTACCGCTAACACAAAACATCTAAGTAGGTAAAGCAATTTTCTCTCCAGTACGTACGAGGACTTGTGTACATACGAGTAAAGGAAAACCTATGAATTTGTTAGTATGTCTTGACCGACGTACACCCTGCGACGAAAACTTTATCAGCCAAGAAAACAGGTCACAGAACATGCACCCAAAATAGTATAATCATTTCCTTACTCCTGCCTGCAATATTGTGAGTAATTCGAAAGAAATTTATTTTCTTCCTTTCTTTTGTTATTTTTGTTTACTTATATTCCTTTTTATGCCTTCTTATTAATTTATTAAGAGCTGTTAGGGTTATAGTAAAAGCAGACTACTCTCGATCATACAGTAAAGGCCGCTGATAGTATTGTAATTAAGGTGATTTGAGGATTTTAGGACAGGATACAAGTTAGTGTACTTACCATAAGAGGAATTTAAGAGTGGATAAAGGATTTCGTAATGACATGAAAAGCTGGATCAGGGTTTAGTACTTACCGTAAGGATATTTATGGAAGAACATAGTGTTCTATATTTACCTTATTGGGAGCTGAGGGTGACATACTGTGGAGAGTACGATATTTATTATTATTATTATTATTATTATTATTATCATTATTATTATTATTATTATTATTATTATTATTGTTGTTGTTGTTGTTGTTATTGGTAGTATTGTTGTTTATTAATTGGTAGTCGACTCTTCTCTTTGTCTTATCTTCTCATGTAACTCAGCCAAGGAACTTATGGGCTCAGTGTCAACTTGTAATTCCTGCGGTACAGGTTGCTCACTTCTGCTTCACATCCTAAACCTTGTCAAAAATATCTCGCTATGTTTTGTTTTTCTTCCTGTGTTACTCCTCTCATCGCTCCCACAGTACAGTAGCTTGGAGTTCCTATGTTACTTTTACTTTCAGTCGAATGGCTTTTACCCTTGAGCCAAGACTGGAAGCACACACCAGTCGTATATTTTTCTTGTAGGTAGTAACACAGCTTCCTTTCTCTCAACGTATAACACAATTTCCGAAACTTGTTTCCAGGTTACCTTGACTCTCTTGATCTCGCCTTCATGATCCTCGTCAGCCAAGGTTGTTATGTTCTATTATTTCTTGTATGTTATTGCCTTTTATTTCATGGTATTTATATCATGATTTCCTGCCGTGACGAAAGTAGGTTTCACAAGCCTGACGGCCAGACAGGGGCAGTGTGAATAAAGTAAACTGAAAACTTTGTTTTTTTTCTGGGTACACAAACAGTGTGTCCGACAGGGCAGTCGAATCACTTCACTTCTCCACCTGTAAAGTTAGGTACCTATTCATATCCTGGGTGAACTAGGTGTACCCAGAGACTTTTGCGAACAGAGGGGAGTGCTGTATCCAAGCGGCTACCGCACCCTTGTAGCGTAATAAGATGTTATTAATATCAGACATGAAACCTGAGGCTGTCACTTGGAAAAGAAATATTCCTCTAGAGTTGTCTGTTAACGTGTTTGTAAAAGCCTTTGTTGGTTCATATATCTGCTGCAGTGTTTTCTCTTCTGTGTTTTCTATCCTTGGCCACAGAAGATTAACCAAACCAGTTTTCTCCTTTCTTACATTCCAGGAAGTTGTTTTTTCCTCTGTTTACCCTTTATCATGTCTGCCCGCGGCCACCACCAACTGACGCTTGCTTATATCTCCTCTTTCCCTCCAGTATATATTTCACCCGCACAAACAATGGATATATTTCTGCTGTATTTTTCCTCCAACAATTATCCAACGAACACATTGTTTTCCTTTCATTCCTCTCTAAAGCCCAAAAAATTACTTTTCCTTGGAGCAGTTTCTCAGAATCTGAGCTCCACATTTTTCGTCAAAGATAGGCGGCCTTGACCAGGCTACCGAGGGAGTAAATCCAGGGAGTATATTCTGATTAGAGGCCCGGATTATACCTCCAGCAGAGAGAGACGAGAATGATATTATTTTCGTCCTCTTCGTCAGGCGGGTGTTCCGAGATTACAAGATACTGGGGAGTGTTTTTCGCGGCACGACTTTATATGTTGTTTATACCTGTAATGCTGTTTCTCTCTCTCTCTCTCTCCCTCATGATGGTAAATAAAGCTTAATAGGTGATGATCCCTATTTAACGTGGCACAATTAGTCCCTCTTCTCTATTCTCGGCCATATTTTCTCTCAACTGCTAACATTAATATTTTATTATCTCTCCCTCCACCCACACCCAACCACTCCCACTCTATGTCCTTCCTCCCACTCACCTTCCCTCTCCCCCTCACCTCATTCACCACCCCGCCCCACCCCCCCACCCTGCACTGCCTCTCCTTCACCTGTCACCAGCAGGTGTTGAGAAAAATAATACCGTTGTAAAGAAAATTTGCGTCGAGAAGTTTAAAGTGGAATCTGCTGAGCTGAGTAGAGGCATCGAGGCTTGTTGAGACAGTCTCTTGGGAACTTCTCCTCTCCTGTCCCACTCTTTTTTTTTATTATTTTTTTTTATTATTCTCTATGACTTTTCTTTTCTTTTCTTTTCTTTTCTTTTCTTTTCTTTTCTTTTCTTTTCTTTTTATCTTTTTTTTCATTATCTATAATATTTTTGGTGGTAATGTCGCTATTATTTCTATTGTTTATTATTGTTTTGATTATTGTTGTATTATTATAGTATCAACAAAAGATGTGATAAAGTGATAACAACGATCACAATAATTATTTTACTAATACTGTTGCTATTACTGTACTACTAATAAAACGATACGAGTATGTAAATAATATAATAATAATAATAATAATAATAATAATAATGATAATAATAATAATAATAACGAAAAAAAAAGAAAACTGGACACCGTGCCAACACTTGTAAAGAAACTGGACTAGCCAATAGCCTACCCCGACCAACCACTCTACCCCCACCCTCCCCCCACCCACACACATAGGAACACATAATCTTAATCTTACTATATCTTTAAATTTCACAAGAGGTCCGTAGGAGAATGACCACACCCACCTCCCACCCTTACCCCCCACACCCTAACCTGGCGAACACTAGAATCTGATCGCGTTCTTGTACACAGACTCAATTTTCGCATTTGTTGATACGTAATATAAAATTCATAGAATCCCCAGGCGAGCGGAAATCGTCTTTAGAAATAAGTAACTTTGTGATGTATTTTGCTAGCGGGTAGTAGCCTCTCTCGTTCAGGTTTGGGATATAGATTCTCTGGGGCACTTGAGATATTTTTGTCATATTTTTTGCGTGTATTTGATAGTGGTAATTTTTTATTCTTTAATTTTATTTTTCTTTCATTACTCTTCGTTTGTGTTATTATTATTATTATTATTATTATTATTATTATTATTATTATTATTATTATTATTATTATTATTATTATTATTATTATTATTATTATTATTATTATTATTATTATTATTATTATTATTATTATTATTATTATTATTATTATTATTATTATTATTTATAGTAGTACATTTGTATTAGGATATTTAATTTTAAGATAATAAAATCGCGGTAAAGGTGTGGCTATTGGGGGAGGCTGGAGGCCATATAGTAGTAGTAGTAGTAGGAGTAGTAAAATCGTCTCTCTTGACTCGTCTTTTTGGTTTAGCAACTTAGGCGAGACTGTTGTTGGCTTTTTCTACCCTGTCATTAAGGCACAAAATAACTCACGTAAGACCCTTTGAAAACCCGGGATAAGAGATATTCTTGAGGAGTTTAATCATGAAAGAGCAGAGCATGTTTGTTTGTGTCGTGTTTGTTTACTAACAGCCTTCTCGTGTAGGTTTCATGTGGCTTAAGATATGAGAGAGACAGACGGGCACACAACCAGACAGAGAAAGGCAGAAAGAGAGAGCAAGAGACTGACATATATATATAGTGAGAGAAAGAGAGTCTAAGAGATGCCGAAAGAGAAAGAGAGATAAGTATAAAATGTCTGTTATCTTTGTGTCTATGTGTTTATACTTTCTATTTAATTATCTCTCTGACTTTCTGTCTATCTATATATATTTTTGTCTCTATCTCTTTATATAACTGTCTGTCGATCTGTCTATAATGACACAGTTTGCTACCTTGACACGAGTGACCCTTGTTACGTGTCTCTCGTCACGACTTCTGAGTTAAAGGTCTCAAACTCTGTTGTATGATTAGTATTTTATTGGAGTGTCACTGTGAGTTGTACTTCACCTGTCATCACAAAGATCAAGGTCTCTAATTATTGTTAGTATGTATTTTGGTGATTACATATACCTTGTTATTATTATGTTTTATTATTATTACCGTTGCTATTTAGATGTTTGATGTTAATAATATTATTTTGGTCAAAATCCGTATATAAATATATAAATATATTAAACACATACACACAGTTGCAATCCGTCGGTAGATTCTCTTCAGTTTATTACCGCCAAAATAACTAGATGGAGCCGATGATCACTGTGTCAGCAAGTTTACAATCTAGAAAAAGCAACGATTGTTCTCATCACTGGCTATTGATCAGGACCACAAAGAACCGACACTGTTGTGAAGGAAGTCGGTGGTACTTTTGGTCTGACTCAAAATAAGACTTTTTCCAGTGCTGGACAGGATCTCACCCGGATGTTCTCTGAGTTTGGGGCAGACATGTACTCAAACTATAAGGTCAATGAGGATAATCACCATAAACAGACTAGTCGCGTCCAGATGGCCTGTACTAACTAGTAAAACACTGGTCGAATTGATAAAGTACATGAACGATCCATCCACTAAGTCATTATTGACCATACTATGGAAGATAAAGGCTGAGAAAACTAGTCAGGACTATTTATAATCAAACAAAGAAAAAAAAGTTGCCACTGTTTAACCTCCTTTTGATAAAGAAAATTTCAAAACAAACCTGTAGGGCACATCGTTGAAGAAAGGCTATTTTTTTCTCGGTGCTGTATATCTCCTATCAGATGAGAGATGACAATCTTCACGACCTCTTCAAGCTTCGGAACCAGTCCTGTCCTCTGTCAATATTCTTTTAGGGCAGTCTACGACTCGAGAAAAAGTTTGACCTTCTAAGCTGTCTCCAGTGATGTTCCAAAGGCTTATATCGTCAGCCTTGATAGAGTAGCGGTTATTAACAAGAAATAACTCGCTTCTGCCAAACTTGTGATAACTGTGCTCCACATGACTAGTGTGGAGCAAACTGGTACTAGCTTCTAAGGGTCAACGAAAACAAGTCGGAACTCTTTGCCCTTCAGGCACGGTATGTTGAACAGACAAGCAGATACTTAACACGCGCAGATCCCATGTCTGGTACAACCATCCACAAAACAAGGAAGCTTGCTGCTGCACGAAGATGGTGAAGCAATGAAAGATTTCAAGAAGGTTACTCTGCACACTGTGTACACTGATGTATTGTTCTAGCTGTGGCTTCTTCCTTCAGACCTGAAAGCTAGTAACTGTCGGTGGCATTAGAGACAGATCACCAAATAGTGATAGCAAACAGCGTGGGAACCATTGAAGGTATATTATAAGCCTATCTTTGTGTTTTGGCAGGAGCGACTCACTCTTCTACAATACAACATAACAAGCAATTTAGAGGGCATCAACGAGGCATGGTTGAGCTGTTTGTCAATAGAGGACGAGGAATGAAGGATATGTACCCTACAAAGGATATTCTGATACAGCACATTCAAAGCTTCCTCTGTCAAGGAGGAGACTGTTGGGCCAAGTGATGAAGGCAGCCCCAACATGCTGTCTCTAGCAGACTGGGGCTGGACTAACTCCAAGGACTGAAAGCCGCTTTGGTCAACACTCCCTCAGGCGAGTCAGCCTGCACGTGATCTCTTGATGTGGCTGCAGTAATGGCTACAGAGGTACAGTACATATAGGTTCATGAAACCAGCTCTCAAGTCCACATCTGTGTATAGTGTGATGGAGCCTGTGATGATCAGCCGACCATAGTGATACTAGTGATCCCATCATGTTGACTCTGAGTGAGCTCGATGGTGTCCCATCCAACCCTGATATGACATTACCGTTATGTCTAGTGTATCATATCTACCTAACATAATGATATAAGACTGTTGAAACTCTACACCATGTATAAAATATTATCTATAGACTAGGTCTAGATGACATTCAGAGATACAGTATTATGATCACCTGAAGATTAGGCAGGTGGGGGAGCTAATAATAATAATAATAATAATAATAATAAACGGAATATTGAAGACAAATAATCAAATATAATAAATTAGAAATACAATTATAAATTGAGACTCATATATAAATCAGAATTAAGAGTAAATGAATAAAGCACTGTACAGTAATGTCTGGTGCCCTGGCAACAAGAGGAACCATCCCCAGCACCACATATGATCTCCCCTCCTTACAGACACACTGACCCATTACTCCTTTGGACCTTAAATGATGACATATGGGGGTGAGGCGGGAGACTAACACAATACACACAACTATGATGTTTATTTCAGAATCCATCCTTCCTGATCACGTATAATGTTCCTTGGATAATGGCAGTGTCGTGAGCCTCCTGTAGGTGTTAATTTATTCTGGTTCCTTTTTTCTCCATCTTCGGTCTTTTTGTGTCTTTATGTCTTGTTCTGTCTGTTTGTCTGTCTTGATTTATCTTTCTGAAGTAATCCTTTCCATCTATCACCGTTTATCGTTGTCTTGCTATATCTCCCTTCTGTTTTAATCTCTCTCTCTCTCTCTCTCTCATTACATTTCTCCCTCCTCCATCTCGTTTGCTTAGCTCTCTATATATATATATATATATATATATATATATATATATATATATATATATATATATATATATATATATATATATATATCCTTCATGGCGTGTGGCCATTTTTTCAAAGTATCAACATCCATTACTATCAGTTGATAGCTCTCTCTCTCTCTCTCTCTCTCTTTGTATTTTTTCTTAATTTACTTGTGAGTTTCTTTTCCCAATCTTCATCTCTTTTTTTATTTGCTCTCTTTATTATCCTCTATTTTATGTTACTGTTATGTTTTCTCTATCTCTCATTCGTTAATCATTCTCACCCTCACTTTCTCTCTATCTCTCTCTAAAGCCAATAACTGGAGCTAGTAATACATCCAGTAAATAAACTCCTCGTTCGTATATCTTGGTGCTTCATCTAACTGGGTCATTAAGCACCGAGCGTAAGTCTTCCTTGCTCACAATAGAACATCGTTTACAAATCACAGGAAGGATCAAGGAGTGTTCTTTCCATCTCATGAACACTATGGCTTCTTTTTAATATAAACAATTAATTATTTCTTGGGCACATGGATTAAATGTCTCGAGTTAGCGGCGTCTATAACAAGGCGGGTGAGGGATAAGTTTGGGATAGTTATATTTGTTTTGAAGGTAAATGGTATACCCGAGTCACATCGGAGCATATGGTACATTATGACGACGGGGCTGAAAACACTTAATATATCTCGCGCTGAAGCATTAGTACATTATTCACACTGCAGTATATGGACATATTTATACGCCGGAGCATTGACACACTATTACACTAGATACATAAACATTTCTTACGTCGGAGCATAAATACATAATTTACCTTGGAATTGAAAATATTCCTTATATTGGAATATAAACACACACTACACAGTACAGTACACAGTACGTAGTTACACACAAAAGCTTCACTACAATTGCAATTCAACTACTTCAATAACTATTCGGACAAAATGTTCAGAAAAATAAACGTATCAAATATCACTTAAAAAACAATTAAAATAACATAATTTTTCGATAAAGCATAAATAGAACATCTGAAAACTTATATAATTGACACCTCGCGGTGGCCTGGCGGACTAGTACCACCGTCTACTTTTTTTTTTTTTATATTGGGCACCCCCCTACATCCTGGTGTAAGATGAAGCGCAGAAGCGTTTACAGCGCCCAACAGGGAAGCATGCTAAGTTCATGCTTGCCTTTATGTCTCATAAGTTAAGGGCGTAGAAGCCTGAAGAGTCAAGGGCGTAGAAGCCTGAAGAGTTAATGGTTTATATCATCAAGTTATTGGAAGCTCCAACAACTCCCTGAATACGAATTCGCAACTTTCGACTTACAACAGGTACCTACTGTACTGCTAGGTGAACAGGGACTAATGGGGGCGAGGAAGGAAGTCCAAACAACTTCCACCGGCCCGGGAATCGAACCCGTGACATCTCGCTTGCGAGGCAAGAACAGTACCACTTCTACCACCGGTCCCCCAACCGTCTACCTCCGCGGGGATAATGTCGACCCTGACTGATTCTTCTCTGACCCTGACCCACTACCTCGTGACCCCGACTACTCTCCCTGACCCTGACCCACTCCTTCGTGACCCCGATCACTCTCCCTGACCCTGAATCACTCCTTCGTGACATGATCTCGGTCAGTTTTTGCCTGTCGAAATAAGCAAAGAATTAATGAAAATAAACTATGGTGTGGCTTGAGATAGAATCTGGCAGTCATACTGAAATGGACGGATATGATCAAATACGGAAACAAATTACAAAGAAAAGAAAAAGAAAACGGGAAGGGAGGCTAGAAATTGGAGTAAAAGAAAACGTAAACGAAGTATAAATAAAAAGAGCGAATAGGAGACAGAAAAGGAAGCAGAGAGAAAAAACGAGAGGGGGAAGGTAGAGGAGTAAATGAAGGGAGGAAAGAGAACGTGATGGTAGGGTGAGAGAAAGTGAGAGGAGGAGAGAAAAATGGAGGTAGGACAGGGAAGAGAAAGTGAAGGGAAGGATGAGAAAATGACGGTGATTGGAGAAACAGAGGGAGAGACTGAAGGCTAATGGGTATTCAAGTCAGGTTGTCAAGGTTGATCGCCCTAAGGAAGATAAATAGACCAAAACACCTTAAAACAGTTCAGCCCTCACCTCTCACTCTCTACCACTTTCTCTCCCTCAACCTTCCCTCACTTCCCTCCCTCCCCCCTTACCCCCTTCCTCCCTCACGTCACCTTTCCCCCTGCATGTATGTAAAAAAAAATCATTGTTGAAATAGCCGGCGTGTAAAAACTCACTAGGGATGATTGAAGTCTTACTCTATGTACACATTGTCTGCACGAGGGACACAAACACACACACACACACACACACACACACACACACACACACACACGTGATATTCCCCCAGGAGTTACGTGTGTGATATCTGTTCGAATGGCAGGTGAAGAATAGGTCAGGTGAGGAGAGCTTGTTAAGTCTTTAAAATAGTGACGAAATACTCCAATGTAATCCATCTCTTGTTCTCGCCTCCCTGTCTACTGCCTAGCGTGGTTCTGTTTTGGTCATTGTTAAGCTAAAAGCCCGATTCCTCTCTCTCTCTCTCTCTCTCTCTCTCTCTCTCTCTCTCTCTCTCTCTCTCTCTCTCTCATCTCCTCTTTTCCTCAGTAAAAACTCCTCGCCACCTCCATAGTCACCATGATAACGTATCTTGGCGACAGGACAGGCACCACAAAGCTCACCAGCACCACTATACCTGTAACACCTCACCAGCACCACTATACCTGTAACACCTCACCAGCACCACTATACCTGTAACACCACACCAGCACCACTATACCTGTAACACCTCACCAGCACCCCTATACCAGTAACACCTCACCATCACCACTATGCCTGTAACACCTCACCAGCACCCCTATACCAGTAACACCTCACCAGCACCACTATGCCTGTAACACAACACCAGCACCACTATACCTGTAACACCTCACCATCACCACTATACCTGTAACACCTCACCAGCACCACCACCTGTCACACTTCACCATGTACAAGTATTTTCCTCAGCCTTGTGCATCGACACCTGGTGAATAAAACCATACCTGAGTAACTTAATTTGTAAAGCGATATGCAAATGACGAAGATGTATGACGCTTTCCTTAAGACGTAGTTATGGATACAAGCACAATAGATGTATACAGTATACATAAAAATACACAAACGTAAAGGGGGAAGGCATATGTATAAATAAATATCAAATCTTGGAAGAAAACAGCACAATAAATAAACATTTTAACGAAAAGTAATGCCAAAAATTAAAAAAAAAAAACAAGGGGCAATAGAGAACAAAAATACGAGGTAGTAAAGAAGACAAAATAAAGAGAAGTAAAACAGAAGCGAGCAGTCAAGCGCAAGGGGAGAGAGGAGGGGAAATGTTGCAAGAGAATCATAAACTTGAGGGAAATGTAGATAAGTGAGGGGGAGAAAAGGCCGGATATGAGAGAGACGATGTCATATTAAACAGAGGAATGTGAGGAGGTGAAAAATTATGAGAAACGAGGAGAGGCACAACAAAGGGAGAGAGAGACATTCTGGCTGACGAGGAAGAGGAAGAGAAGGGGGAGGAGAACTTAACGAAGAGGGGACTCAGACACCATACGTGGAGAATGGTGGAAAGTAGGACGGGGATCATAGCTTTATATGTTATGATAAATTTGTTGACCCATGCAATAATGTTTTTTATGTATATATGTATATGTGTGTGTGTGTGTGTGTGTGTGTGTGTGTGTGTGTATACATGTATATATACAGATTATGTGTTTGTATGGAAGCACAGAACAACACATAGCTAGCAAAAACACGACCGCCGAGATATACGCACAATTTGTCTGTGTATTCATGCGTGTAGTTATACATGTCCATGAATTCATGTCCTTGCATATATGCATGCGTCTGTGGGTGACTAACTTTAGTTCTTCACTACTCATTGAAATGTATATGTAGGTAATTATGAATGTAAACGTGTATAATAATAATAATAATTATAATAAAGTTGTATTGCTGAGAACTAAGGTCTTGCAACACTGAATTTCAGATCACAATGTATACAGTACAAGGCAGTACAATGTAATATCAACTATAGTTAAATCCGTTTATTACCACATAAGTCACTAAGTTATCACTCATAATAATGTAGAAACAAGTGTGTTTAAGACAACGGGGAGACAAGAGAGAAACATCAGCTGAATGCCGTGTTATAGAAGGTGTTGATGAGTTAGTGTAGCGATAAGTCCTCAATCTTGGCCGGTCCAGCAGTTTTGTGTGTACCTTGTGTTGGGTGGCAGGAAGGGTGGTGTTTGTGGTGGGTGGCAGGAGGGGTGGTACTTGTGTTGGGTGGCAGGAGGGGTAGTGTTTGTGTTGGCTGGCAGTAAGGGTGGTGTTTGTGTTGGCTGGCAGGAAGGGTGGTGTTTGTGTTGGCTGGTAGGAGGGGTGGTGTTTGTATTAGCTGACAGGAGGGGTAGTGTTTGTGTTGGGTGGCAGGAGGGGTAGTGTTTGTGTTGGGTGGCAGGAGGGGTAGTGTTTGTGTTGGCTGGCAGTAAGGGTGGTGTTGTGTTGGCTGGCAGTGTGTTGTGTTGGCTAGGAGTAGTGTTGTGTTTGGCAGGAGGGGTAGTGTTTGTGTTGAGTGGGGAGGGGTGGTGTTTGTGTTGGCTGGTAGGAGGGGTGGTGTATTGGTAGTGGTGTTGGGTGTAGTGTTTGTGTTGGGTGGCAGGAGGGTAGTGTTTGTGTTGAGTGGCAGGAGGGGTGGTGTTTGTGTTGGCTAAGCTGGCAGGAGGGGTAGTGTTTGTGTTGGGTGGCAGGAGGGGTAGTGTTTGTGTTGAGTGGCATGAGGGGTAGTGTTTGTGTTGGCTGGCAGGACGGGTGGTGTTTGTGTTAGCTGGCAGGAGGAGTAGTGTTTGTGATGGGTGGTAAGAGGTGTGATTATTTGTGCTGGGTAATCTTATCAGCGAGTAGATGGACAAAGTTTCATATTTCTCAAAGTTTGGGATCATTTTCTCAGATGTGTCTTCCTCTCCCAGTGTGATACGATCTTGTGGAATTTGTAGACTAAAGATTTGTGGAAATTGGCACATATCTGGAGAACTCGTTGAGCACAGCCCAGAATATAACCAGTCAGAGGTGGGCGTCTTACTGCACATCCCCGCTGGACCCATTACACACAACTGACGAAGGCGGTGACGTAGAGTACCCGTAGCTTATCCTCTGTGAGAGAGAGTGAGATGAGGAGGCGTGAGGAACAGTGTGTTAGAGAATTAGGAAAGGGGAGGGAGATATTGGTAGGAGATAGACAGAGAGAGGAGATTGAGGAAAAATGGAGGAAAGGAAAGAGAAAGTGATGAGGGAAAGAACGAGGATGAAAAAAGGGAAAGAGAGTGAGAAAAAAGTTAGGGAAAGGAGGACGAGGATAGGTTGGAGGTAAGAAAGGAAGAGAGAAATGTTGGGAGGAGAGGACGGAAAAGAGAGATGGAAGAAGAGAAGAGAATGGAAGATAATGAGGTAAGGAAAAGGACAGAAAAGGGGATAAATGAATGAGAGAGAACAATAGACAATAGTAAAGAAAGAAACATGGATAGAGAGAGAGAGAGAGAGAGATATTACCTACTATTTACTTTGGCTGTTACGTTAAGATCATTGACTCTGAAGCTACAATGAAAATGTCATGTAATTCCACAAACACAGATGACATTCTGATTATGCAAATTAGATGCCTGGCTAATACAGTAATTACACCTACGTAATACCAAGCAATTAAACTGGAGTATCAAATAATAACAGGTGTGCTAATTAGGAAAGCCAGGTAGTAATAGGTGTTCTAATTAGGAATACAGCACCAGGTAATATCAGGTATTTTGAGTAAGAATGACAACCAATTAAATCAGGGGGTGACAGGTAATATTTGGCATCCTCACAAACACACACACAATCACCCACACAAACACCCAGTGCTACAGAAGTTCCAGTAGTATATACAGTCTTAGACAGGCCGAGCAATCACTAGCGCCTGGCGTTACCCTTCACTCCGTACTGACCCATATATGGAAATTACGCCAGACAAAGTATTATCAGTCTTTCACCAACACTGACGTTCCTCAAAGGCTCAAGGATCAGCATTTGACCCTGGCGATTGGTGACGCTTTCTCCCTGAGTGACATTTAGTTCACCACCATCACCATCAATATTATCACTGCTACCACTATTACCACCACTATCACCAACCGTATTAGTACTACTGCCATTATCGTTATCACCACTATCACTACCACTATTATTATTATCAGTCTTCACTACAGCCACAATAATGAACGCCACTACCTCCAACACTATCATTATCATCACCACAACTACCACTATATCATCATTTCTAACACTACCACACCTACTATCACCATCCCCACTACCACCCCTACCATTACCACCACCACCACTATCACCACTACCACTATCACCACTACCACTATCATCCTTGAAGAGATCCTTACAGCCTTTCGGGTCAAAAGATTCTTTGTAGATATTGTAGAGGAACCCGTATGGCTGCTGGCCTTCTTTGTGGATGTCTGGACCTGTGTTAGAGAGACAGACAGACAGAATTTGAGATACTCTACAATTAACCATTATCCACCTATACGACTAACCTCTCTCTCTCTCTCTCTCTCTCTCTCTCTCTCTCTCTCTGGGTAATCTTTTCACCACTTACTCAAAGGGTCTTGCCAGAGGTCCTTTACTCTCTCTTCAAGGGCGACGACTGTGTTTGTTTGTTTTTTTCCGGTCTATATATTTTACTGGTATATAAAAGGTGTGAAAAACTCGGGAAAGACTGAAGGTATAGTGTTTTGTGCGGTTGGAAAATCAATATATATTTTTTTCTCTTTGTGAATGATCTTAATGGTGTACTGTACGTCAGGTCACTCTGTCTGTCTGTCTATCTGTTTGTCTTTCTTTCTCGCTCTGTGTAGTTCTGTCTGCTTATCTGTCTGTCTATCTGCTTGTCTTTGTGTGTTTTTATCTTTCTTGCACTCTATGTCTGTCTGTCTCATTCTTCTTCCTAAAAAGCAGAATCGCCAACAAACACAATTTCGATACGCTAATAGAACCTGACATAGTATCTTTTATTTTTAAGGCTTTGAAAACGTTTTGATCAATTAGAGTTGTTTGGCTGGCTGATTAGTCATCCTTTTGACGTCAGAGTATTGATGCCGTCCTCGGTGAGTGTCCAAATTACCAATCAGTGCGTCTCCCGTTACGCAGTGTAGCCTTGTGTGTGTGTGTGAATGGTCAAGACAATTGGTGTGAAGGTTTGCAGTTTCTTAGAGGAGCGTTAATCAAATATCGTAAGTGAAACGTATCTCTCTCTCTCTCTCTCTCTCTCTCTCTCTCTCTCTCTCTCTCTCTCTCTCTCTCTACATAAATTTCAACTGGCTCATGCCAGCTTATTATGACAACCAAGCTCACTTTATAGATGTGTCCATATATCCTCACTCCATCCCATAAATGTTTTTCTTATAATCTTATACAATTTCTTATACCTTTTTCATCTCACATCTTGAACTATTCAACCACTTGAGCTTTTATTCCCACTATCCTCGTCCTTCCCTTTACCTGCCAGCCCTTATGCCTTCTCTGTCCCATCTCTTGTCCACATAGACCCTAAATATCTAATTGAGGTCATTTCCAGTGGTGCCGGTGGCGGCGCCTCTCGTGCGAGACCGGATTGGGGAGTTGTGGACCATGAATGATGTATGAGGCGAGGCGGACAGGCAGACCTACACATAGATGGTGTGACGGAAACACTGACTGTCGTGTAAGAGTGTACTAGTATGTTTTGACACATACGTACCATTAAACATATAATAATATATGTGAAAACTTGTAAAATCTGATAACGATTGTGTAGAATGATATATCAGTCAACAGACAAACTACCTTGAGAGCTTTATCTCTCATAATTGCTTAAATGTTGCTGAAATAGTGGAATTAATAACCTTATGACGTGCTTCAAGACCTTACTTGTCGAAGCGCAGTAATAACATCATAGTAACAATAACAATCATACACTGGATTAACAGATAATCAGATGGAAAGCAATATATATATACACACACAAACTAAGAAGAGCAGCAGCAGAGACGTAAATGGAAGCAGAACCCCAAGATAATCACTATGGGCAGGAGATAACCACCACAGCCTCCCTTCCTCCCAGGACCTTCCCTCTTTATATATTTACGGCATACGGAGGAAGGTATTGGCAGAGGGTATTGGCCAGACGTTCATTTTGGTCTTTCGTTGTATATATAAAGATTGGGGTGTTGGAGTGCGTTACCCCTTGACTGGGGCAGGTTACATACAGTATATCTTATCCACGTTTCCATTGTGGATCTACATGATATATAACTATATAACTATATAGAGAAAGACAGTGTTCCTCATGCGTAGTTTCAGTACACACAAATAATACAAGAACACCTTTCTTGGAAGATCATCACTAAGGCATTGGACTGTACTAGAAGTATTATTGGCTCACGACAGTTTATTCAGTAACACTCCGATGTAGAATAACAAAACATGGTTATTCTTCCCATCCCCCTTAATGTTTACGCTAAAACTTCTGACAAGGTTGACTGATTTCATCAACACTTGATAAAATATTTTCCCCCTCAAGAGCTCGGTTGACATAATGACAGTCATTAATCCGATTAAAACGCGAGTTGGTGGATAATTTTGTTTCTTTTTTTAAAGCTGTTCCATCGAAGTGTCGGTAGTGTACGTACTGGTGTAACACAGAGCAGGCTGTCCTTATGTCTTCTGATGTCTGCAACCGTGTGACTGACTAGAAGGGAGAGAACATATAGATAATGATATACAGTAGTTACCGAGACATTCCCAGACATTAGAGGAACACCCGGCGTCTAGATTAAAAAGGGGAACCCAGGAAGTTCAGGGATTTAATGCGCGTTATTTCCAGTCAACTCATAGTTAAGGACCAGTTCTGTACAGATTATCTTATTGACATTTTTTCTGTAATGGATATTTGAATGTTGTTGTTGTTGTATGAAGGTTAAATAACACATTCTTACATATAACATAAATAATTATAACTCCAATGACCGCCTTTACTATATGACTGCCTGAGGTTATGTTTCAGTTTGCATTTTTTTTTTAATTATGTCTCAATTTATAAACTTTAACGAATGATTGTGAACTTTATTGCCTGCTCTTGATTAACACGTTTCTGGCTGATCCCTTCAACAATATTATCTACTCCCGCGCGGCGCTGCTGGGAGTACGACCAACCCTACAATATGGCAAAAATTACAATTCTTGGTCAGGAATGTTCTCTGGTATAAAATTACTATGTAGAGGATATTTTTATGATATATGGTAACGTTGTGCTCGTGACAATATGGTGGTCATATTATGGAATTATAAACAAACAAACACGTGATGTAGAGTATGAATGCTTGGTGCCTCACAGGTCTATAAATGATGCGTGTGTGTGTGTGGGGGGGGGGGGGCTTTCATGCACTCTGTGAAAGGTAACTGAAATATCGACATACGAATTTAAAAGTCTTCCCACAAAATCTTACGTGGAATTAGGCAGAATTTCTAAGAATGTGTATAATTTGAATTCTTAGCTACATGTTAGCTCCCCATAATTATGCACAACGTGTGTATGTTACAGAATCTAGTGTTCCGGTGTCGAAATTCGGTTGTGTATCTAAGAATGTCTTGGCTGGCTCCTCTCCTATAATCAATTACGGGGAAAAAAATCAAGTCACAAATCTTTGAGAATTCTCGTGTCCGGGTTTGGAATTCCGTCAGCAAAATATAATATTGGTTGTGTGTTCTTGGATGTTTTAGCTGGGTTTTCGTTGTTATAGTTAAAGGAAAGACAAAATCCACGTACATGCCTTCGAGAATTCAAGGGTCCACGTTTGACAATTCTTAAAGGAAAACAAATCGTCGATCCTGTACTTAAAGATGTTTTGGTTTGGTTAGGTTAGGTAAAGTTAGGTTAGGTTAGGTTAGGTTAGGTTAGGTTCTCGCAGCATAGGTTACAGAATAATGTTGTATGAGAGAATAATTCAGAAATCTAGGATTGAAATTCCTATTGCAAATTGTCATAATATTTCTCGTAATTTAAGGGAGAAAATAAATATAAACGTCCTTATCTTTCCCTTCTGACTCATAGCTTCGAAACTCATACAGTAAAATTTCATATCGAATTTCGAATTTTAGTTACAGAAGGATACAAAAACCTAGAATTATTTGACAATTAAGAGATCCATGATGTAAACTACCACAATAAAGGTGTTATGTCGTCGTGTAACAAAGACTATGTTTATACTGTATTACGAATGGATACACAGAGCGCCCCTTTGCCTTCTGGGCTGATGGAGATGTACTGTAGGGGGAGAAAGAAAGAGATAGAGGGAGAAATAAAAGGAAAGGGGAGGAGGGGGGGAAGGATGAGGGGGAATGGGATAAAAGGAGGTGATGAGGAGAGGAGAAGGGATCGGTAGTGATGGAAGGGGGAATGGGGTGCATAGTGGCAGTGAAAGAGGACGATGTAAAGTGCGAAGAAGGGAGGAGAGTAGGATGAAAGGATATAATATGGTAGGGAGAAAGAGAGAGAAAAAGAGAGGGTTTGTCTTTGATAGTGTGAGAGAGAGAGGGAGAGATGCAGATAGGGAGAGATATATATATAGAGAGATAGATACATATATTTATAGAGAGAATGAGAAAAATTTATGTAGTGAGAAAAAGAATAAGAGAGACAGATCTTGGTAAGAAAATGAGAGATAGAAAGTACAGACATAGAGAGCACTGTTACTACACACACCCACACACAATAGCGTGTGTCATTTGTGTGGTAGTGTGGTGTGGGTATAGTCCTGATTATATATATATATATATATATATATATATATATATATATATATATATATATATATATATATATATATATATATATATATATATATATATATATATATATATATACAATACCAATGTGATAGAAAAGGTATCCCGTGAATCACCTGCGTTTTCTATAATACCAGATACTGTACTATACAGTACACACTAACGTCACTATCATCGATACGAATAAATCTTTCTTCACACGTAAATCTAGGACACGAGGAAGTCCATGTGTAGATTACAATGACGAGGCACAATAACTTTCTTTCTATAGTGGTTCGGGAATACAGGTGACTGGGGTGGAAGTTACATCTGCTATGAGTTGTACAACGTAATGCTGGCCACAGTAGATGTTCGAGATATCAGGTGTTTAAAAATATTTCACGTCCACCACTTGAAAATAATATCATCTACTTTACTTATTCTACTACCACAGTCCCTCTGAAGTCATGGGGCCATATTACCTGAGGCTCGTAATTCAGCTACCAAAATGTCCTTGTTTACCAGCTGGGTACTGTCAGCCTGTGCACGACCATCCACGAAGCTATGGAAATATCACGTGATAAAACAAATTAGAATAAAACTTGAATATCTTATTTCAGGGTTAGGTTGTCGTGTGCTCTCCAGCTCTTGAACCTTTATCTTACATAAATCTCGGGAAAATGGAAAGAAAAATAACTATTAATATTAATACAATACAACTTAACTAACACGGAAATTCCACTGACACAATGTAATGAATTAGTTAAATTAATAGTAAGAAGTAATGGTGTATCTCATGACTACAGCTTTTACTCTCGTCATGTACTGAACACAATGGGGAGAGTCACGGGGTATATGGTAAGGCATGTTTTGCTAATCAGTAAAAATAAAACCTTAAGATTCTTAACAACTTGGAATCATTCAGCAGTTGTGGTGAGTCCCTACTTGTGACACAATCAATGTCGTTTCTCTGACAATTCTCAGCTCACTGAGAAAAATAATTTAACCTGATATATTTAGCTTTACTTTCTCTACCTCTTCTCTGGTGCAAATTATATTAAAAATCAAATAAAAGAGAAAGTGACATAAATTTAAAACCTTATATACTTGAACAATCTTCCCAGCAGAGATGCCAAGTTGACACTTTTTGGGGTTCTCCCAGCGCTACTCTGCATATTGTATTTATACTTTTCTTAAATAACTCGGTGAGATAGTGCAGAAAATGTCCTGCCAATACTTCTTGATTCAAAAATGACTGCAAGGAAAACTTGGCATAGACATTTCGTGTTGTTATTTGGTTGAACATTTGATTCTTTAATTTCCGTCCAAAACAATGAGGGTATGGCCGATAGAGGCGCTGGCATCGACCACACGTTATATAGGTAGGTGTAGGGGTCGCCCTTCTTAGTATTAAAAATACATCTACATATCGCTTGGTTGACCAAAGTACTGTAGCTGTACTGTAGTACATGTATAGACACCCAACGGAGACTTCTATCTCTCATAATTATGGAATAGTGTATTACTAACCCTGTTAAACGCTTAAAGACTTTACTTGTTGAAGCGCAGTAATAACATTATAACAACACCAACATACACATATATAGAGATCTTCACCGCATCACACACACACACACATACACGAGGGAAATCAACCTCCAGCTTCCAGACGTCCCTGTGTCCTCCCTCAACAATATATAAAAAAAACCTCACCTCTAGCAACACCTCTCTACTTCCTCTTTCTCCTCCCTCACATCTCTCCCTCCTCCTCCTTCTCCTTCCTCACCTACACTTCCCTCCCTCCCTCACCTACACTTCCCTCCCTCCCTCCCTCACCTACACTTCCCTCCCTCCCTCACCTACACTTCCCTCCCTCCCTCACCTACACTTCCCTCCCTCCCTCACTTACACCTACCTCCCTCCCTCTCCTCTTAATCGGTTTAGTAGAGATATATTTCTCACTTTACCTCCCTTCTCTTCTACATTCCCTCCCACTCCTTTCTACACTCCCTCCTCTTCCCTTCCCTTCCCATCCCTCCCCCAATCCTCCTCTTCCTTCCATCCCTCCCCAATCCCTCCTCTTCCTTCCCTTCCAATCCTCCTCTTCCCTTCCTTCCCTCCCCACTTCCCTCCTCTTCCTTCCCCAATCCTCCTTCCTCCTCTTCCTCCCCTCCCCATCCCCCTCCAATCCCTCCCCATCCCTCCTTCAATCCCTCCCTCAGTGTCAACCAAACAATATAAAACCCAAAATTAAATCCCCACTGAAGGCTCTAAGAGGATTTGTGAGGCTGAGGACGCATTCACGCTGCCTGATGAGAGAGAGAGAGAGAGAGAGAGAGTGTGTGTGTGTAGTACCTTGATTTTACTAGAGAGAGAGACTTCCCGTAAGACAGACAGACAGACAGACAGAGGTTAAGTAAAGGGGTCATCTCCATTATCTTTACAAACAATGTTAATGTTCGACTACTAAATATTTCACAAGTTAATCACCTGCCAACATTATCTTACAAACTTTGATTACTTGTCAACCGTTATGATTAATTAAGGGGTCTCTCTCTCTCTCTCTCTCTCTCTCTCTCTCTCTCTCTCTCTCTCTCTCTCTCTCTCTCTCTCTCTCTCTCTCAACACAAACTTTTTCATTATTTTCATTAAAAGTTTCCTCTACTTCTTCCACTATGTGTCACTCAGTTTAGTGAAGATGATTGTGAGCAGTTGGTAAAACACTATCTATCTATCTATCTATCTATCTATCTATCTATCTATCTATCTATCTATCCTTTTCTGTTTATCTCGTCCTGTTTATCTGTCTGTCTATTCACCAGAAGTAATGACTCCTTACACCTGAAGCACCCCCAGAGAGACCGTCAACCATTTTAAACCCCTTAGTAATGACCATTTAGGTGAGGTTAGTACAGGTCAGTGGTGATTAAAGCCTGGGTCGGCGGATGGTTTGGAGAGACGGGTGGGTGGATTGGTGGGTGAGTGAATCGGTGGGTTTTTGGATGAGTCAATGGGCGGGTGGTTGAGTGATAAGTTGGGTTGGGTAGGGGGATGGATAGGCTGGAGGGTGGGTGGGTGGATGAGTGGGTGGGTGAGTGGGTGGATTGGTTCAGTGAGTGGGGATAACATTGTAACACTGAATATTAAAAGAGTGGATTCCATAAACATAGAGTCACAATATGTTCCCTTATCTCCGTGGTGCAATATTTAGATGCTGCCCAAAGATCTCAACACACTACCGCCCGAACCTGTCCGTAGACGACTCCACATTCACACAGTCCAAAATATTGTGATCTCCAGCGAATTTGGCTAGAATTATGGCTACACACTTTACGTTTTCTATGATTCACAGCTGCATGAGGGACATTCAGTACTTTTATGCCAGCATTAGTCTAAGAGTGACATCATTTTATAATCTACGTGGGTCTTGTTACTTGCTCCTTCCACATATATTACCTGGGATATCTTATCATGATGGACGCTGGATAGACTTGAACCTTTTTGTACTCTTCTATTTATTTTACATTCCCTATTTCTTAATGACAGAGTTAAGATTTTCTGTTTCATAATTCAAAATCATAATCAACATACTTCATCAGACGCAGGTTTAGTTAAAACGTCATCTCTGTCGTGTTCTGGGAAACCTGTGTTAGATGAACACTCGACAACACCTGAATTCTGTCATCAAGAATGTGTGTATATATCTGTGTTTAGCTTCAGAGACAAGCAAGTGGTATTCTGGGCTGCCTGTTAACAGTAAGGATGACAGGGGGAGTCATAAATGATTAGACTTTGTGGTTGCGATTTCAACAAGCTTGGGAACAACGAGTATAGCAATCCTGTCAGTTTGTTGAGTGGATCCAACTGTTGATTCTGACCCCCTTCTCTAATTTGTCACTCTTGTGCTAGATCACAATAACGGCACTTGTATGCTCTAGATAGTCAGTATGATATTGTTTTCACTCGTGAGGCAATGTAAGTGTTGAAGAGTATTTGTTTTGGCAGTGTTCTGAAGGTAAACACTGTGTATAATTAATTTTACAGGTGGACGGGTGGTTGTGATGGCGGGAAGTGCCTTGAAAAAGTAAGTGAATCCAAACACCTTCATGTGTGTGGCTGTAATGTCGATCCCCTTTGATTTCTGTATTCCATGACTTAAATTCTCTGGCTGTCATAATCAAATGAACCAGGCGCATGCGTTTAAACTTGTCCATTAACAAGGAAGATTGAACGAATTAACTGCTATTTATCTCAGTGTCTTAAATACGTACGAACCTTTTGTGAATTTAACTCTGTGCCATAGGTTAAGTGAAATAACTAGATACGCCCTTATATCTCCATTTACGGGCAAATTCTACGATACGAAACTTGAAGAGTCTAGACGGCAGCAACTTGTAACCATAAACCAAAACTTATTCCTCATTTGTGTTTGTAGACACCCTGACGACAACAAGGCCTTCTCACTCCCTCATCTTCCTCTCCGTCCCTTTTCCTCTCTCATCCTTAAGCCCCTCCTGTTTATCTTCCTGCTTAAAAATGTAAGTTCTTCTTCCCTTCTCTCTATACGCTTCTAACTCTTCCATTTTGTTCCCCTCATTCTCCCCTTCTCATTCTCTTCCCTTTTTCTTTTCCTTTTCCTCCCCTCGTTCTCTCTATATTATATTTTTCCTTTTTCTCTTCCTCCCTTCTCCTCTTCCTAACTCTCCCCTTCCCTCCTCTTCCATCATCCCTCTTCTCTACTTTATCAATCACCTTCCCTCCTTCCTCCTTTCTCCAACACTCATCTTCCCTTCCTTCTCTTCCCAACTCTCTCCTAACCTCCTCTCCTTTACTCCCTTCTCCAACTCTCTCCTACCCTCTCCCCCTCCCTCTCACTCCCTCCCCCCTCTCCTCCCTCTCCCCTAAGTTGGTGTAGTTTGGCCAAGTTGGTTAATTAGTTGTACAAGTTGGCTTTGCTCTCTAGTGGCCAGTGTCCTTGATGCCCCGAGACCCGACGCAACTCGACCACGCGCACCCAAAGTTCATTGTCAGGCGATTGAGTTATCCTCCTCTGATGGATATATGCCCGGAGAGTGTATGTAGACTGAAAGTATAATTAATATATGCCCTTCCAGTGTATGTAGACTGAAAGTAAAAAGTTTATATGCCTTACGAGTATACTTAACAATAAGCTATGCGTCCATCCACTCTGCATTAGCTAAAAGTATTATGCATATATGCCGAAAAAGTTTAAATGGCTAGTACATATATTTTCTGCGGTTTATTCGAGTAATGGATATATACCTTGAAGTTCATATGATGAGTACACATTGGCCTGGCAGTGTACATACACAATGAACACATAGTCAAGAAGTTTACGTAAACCGAAAGTTTAATTAATATACTTCGCCGAGACAAGATCAAGCAAGAAGAAGAGAAAGAAGATAGAGAGGGAGGGAAAGAGAGGCAGAAAAACAGAGAGAAAGACAGACTGACAGAAGAGAAGAGAGAGAGAGAGAGAGATGCAAACTAAGAGAAAGAGAGATACACAAGCAAACGTATATAAACATAAATAAAGATGACATACACAAAGCCACAATAAAAGGGAAAACAAACAAATAGAAAAAGTCGGATAAAAAAAAGAGCGAAAGACAAAAGTGAAAGAGAAAAATACATATAGAAGCAGAAAATGTTTTCAAATAAGTCAATGTGTAAAATATATGTGAAAATGTTCCGTTTCACGCTATGTGTGTTGTGTAAAGGATAGGTTCGGTTAGATTAGGTTAGGTTAGAATAGGTTATTCAGGAGAGAATTGTAAAAAAAATAAAATAAACATTACTCTGTTAAGAACATAAGAACATAAGAAAATAAGGAGTCTGCAATAGGCCGGTTGGCCTGTGCATGGCAGCTCCTGTCGAGAGTTACTACCACTCTCTATCATCCATGAATCTATCTAGCCTCCTTTTGAAACTTTCCTGAGTTCCCGCACTTACTACAAAGTTGCTAAGCTTGTTCCACTCGTCTACCACCCTATTTGTGAACCAGTTTCTTCCTATCTCCCTCCTAAACCTAAAATTATCCAACTTGAATCCGTTGCTCCGAGTCCTATCCTGCTCGGATATTATAAGAACTTTATCTATATCCCCTTTATTGATTCCTTTCACCCACTTAAATACTTCTATCATATCTCCCCGCACTCTTCGTCTTTCTAGGGAATGCAAGCTAAGTTTCTTTAACCTATCCTGATATGGAAGGTTTCGAAGTCCCAGAATCATTTTTGTCATTCTTCGCTGCACCGACTCTAGTGAATTTATATCCATTCTATAATAGGGGCACCAGAACTGAACCGCATAATCGAGGTGAATTAAACTAGTAGAGGTTAATTATCAGGTGATCTGTAACCATAAAAACGAGCCTAAGTCATACACGTAAATAAGAAAACAAGGAACAAAAACATAAACATAAACACCAGGAAACAAACTTAGAGAGAAGAAATTCCTCTCACTCTATTTTCTTACCCAAAACGACATAAAAGTTATATATAAAAATATAATTAACACAAAGCGAATTACGACTCACAAAAATTTTCACTGTCTTCAATTAAACTGTGAGGTAAGTTGAGGATAGTTCTTTCAGGTGGGAGTTTCCCCTAACTAGTTCAGCTTATTACCCAATTAAGTTGTTTTCCGTTAAGTGTGGTGACATATTTCCGTAGTGACGAGGGAACAACAGCATATTAATCCAGCGACCGAGAAAAATGTACCTACAATAATTACTGTGTAAACCAACTACCGTATATGATACCAACAGCACAGAATAACTATTACGTGAAATGTTTTATAAGTTAATGTAGGCTATACCTTAACTTCAGAACCAAGAAATACAGGTACTGCATAAAGCAAATACCCTATGAGTATTATTGGAATGTCAGTCTTTCTATTTAGCAATGGACAATGGACATGACTATACTGCAGTACTTAATTCAGGCTGTATATACTATGTTAATATGTGTTTATTTTAGTTTGCACTTTACTTGACAGACGAACCACTACTCAACACCATACTGTGCTGTATAACTTACATCAGTGTGACCTAACCATATCAGAGTTGAAAGTTCACTCTTAACGTCGTCCAATGACCACTCATATGACTTAGTACATTCATACTGACCGTATCTAAACGCTCTCTCCTGTAAACGCTGCAGCATTTCACGTCACAGCGTTGAGTAACATTAGAACACTTTGCGATATTCACTTAGTTTGGTGGTATTATTTATTTGGAGATATTTAAAAGAAGGACTTCTGTGTTTGCTTGTGTTATTGGTCCGAGGATGTTATTTCGTGGGCCGCATGAAACCCACGGGCCTGTGGTTGGCTTAACTTTCCGTTTACTATTGTCAGAATGGTTATTTAAAGAGTCATTAATGGTCGGAAACACAAATCAGACATCAAAGAGGGAGAGAGAGAAAAGAACACCAAAAGTTCTAAACACCTCTGATATAAAAATAAACTTCCTGAACCCTAAGTTAATTTTGATATCGTAAGGTAGAAAAAGTTCCTCCCCTATAATAATTCATTATTGATATGCAGTCAATTTGACCATAGACAGCTCACAAAGCTACGAGAGGCTTGTTTCCAGTAGAGACCTTATGCCAGCAGCATCTGGCGTTCTCAGGGCTAGACGGTCACCTCAACCAAGTACTAAACCAGACCCAATGTTGCTTAACTTCGCTGATGGGATAATAGGCGATGTTTCCAACGTGGTATTACTGCCACCCTCGTGTTCGCTACTCAAAATATGATACTGCAGCGCCATCTATGGATATACAAGCAGTTCAGAGACTCGTTTCAGCAGTCTGGAATTTCAGACGTGTTAAGAGATATTCTATACTTGTCCTGTAATAACTCAGCGATCTCTCTCTCTCTCTCTCTCTCTCTCTCTCTCTCTCTCTCTCTCTCTCTCTCTTTATTATTAAATAGACAGGGGTAAACATAACCACTCTTTAGTACCACAATTCAAGTTAAGTCACTTCAAGCTTCAAAGCCTGGGCTGAATGGACAGCCGAGTCAACATCCCCCTCACGGAAGAATATCCCTTGACCACATGTGCTCCCGATGTTTCTCAAACCATAAGACGTTCAAGCTTTTATTTAAGCTGGAAGTAAAGTGGTGATCCGGGAGCCAGGAGGATCACCCCCGGGGTGTGCGTCTCGATGACCAACAGTTAGTTAGTTGTCTACTGTACCTCTGGACTCTTAATGCTGCGGGTCATTGAAAACGGTTGTGGTCCTCAAGGAAAACTCAATTTGTTTTTTCTATATCATGGCATTTCTAACTATTTCGTCATATTTAACATTTAAATTTAATTTGCACATGAAAATGTTTGTGCTTTTAAAATTTGATATTTGATATTAATATTTGTGTCCTAAATCACTGTAAAACTTACGAGTGTGTCGTGACAAGAAAATTACTGAAAAAATTCACTACAAATGGAATATTTATACAACCTATAGTACTAACTAGACATAAATACAACGTATGTTTTAGCCAAAGATAATCGAGACTGTTTACTGCCGTCTGATAACATTCTTGTCACCAAACAATAAAAAGAAGCAAAAACACAATCTCTCAACCCTAGACACAGGGTCGTGTGCATACTAGGCAAGGGAAAGCATCACAAGACGCGCATTAGAACGGACTGTTGAACACACAAATCACACAGTTAATTTCACACTTTTTATAGTAACATTTTCTCACCCAGCGCCGGTGACCACACCTATTTCCTGGCCTGGCGTGTCGGAGAACTCGTGATGGCGAGGTAATGATGAGGGAGCATAATTCAAGGGGGCAGCCGCAAATAGTGCAACTTGCGAGGTCGTGCACGAGTGTCATACAACCTTGAGGACGACTTTGTGTGTGTGTGCCGTCGGTAAGAGACTGACCGTCTTGCAAGTGTGAATGTACAGGTGTTTATTATTATTATTATTATCAGTAGTAGTAGTAGTAGTAGTAGTAGTGAGTATATATAACTGATATGACACCAGTGAGACCATATAAATAGTGGTTATTTGTGCCAAGGATATATAAACAAGTGCCTGGTGTGACAAACTTTTGTCCATAGTGTATCATTCTGATGTATGGATGGTCGCCATTAGGGGGGGTAGCCCACACACCCACGCGCGCACGTATGCCCTCACTACCTGGACACAGCAGTCCAGCCTGTCACCTCTCCGCCCTTCCCTCATAAGAACCAGTATTATCTTGTGCCTGGGACCAAATCATATGTTCGGAGGCGGACGTAACTGCCGCCCAAGGTGCAGATCATTGTTGTGTCTGTTCTAACCAGTACCAAAAATGCACAAGCTGTGTTTGTGTGAGAAGCAACCGACCATGTGTGTTTTGCATAAAAGGAAACAATTGCCGCAACCCCTATAACCTTCATGGCAGGGAGCTGTCACAGGAGGTCACATTGGATATCACCGGGACCCAGCAGCCCGCTGATATCCTAAACGATAGTAGTGAGTCTACTCAACCTGAAAATGTAGTACCAATAAACGCTGCTCCAATAGTAGCTGATGTCCACGAGGTGAATGAGAGACAGCCACCACAGTGGAATGGCATATCGATGGAAAATGCAGACATATGAGCTAAAAAAACATACTCAGAAATTGTCAGGTGGTCGCCAGCAAACCTGTTTGAACCACCTAAGTGTGCGGCCACCAAAGAAATGATTCGGGAGATGATTAGTCTCATAACTGAGTACACTCAAGACCGCTTCCTTGCCCCGTTAGCTCTTCATATACTGGCAATAATACCACATCTATTCTGTCAGAGGACACACACAAAGACTAAGCACAAAGAAAATGCGGCAGCAATGAAGAGAAGACTGAAACTGTGGCAGAAGGGGGCCCTTGATGATCTCCTATGTGAAGCGAGAACACTGCAGGAGAGACTAAAATCTACAGGAGACGGAAAGCAAAACACCGATGATGCTGCAAGAAAGTTTGGAAACAAAATGCGTGTGGGAAAAGTGTCTCTCGCGGTAAGATCTCTCACAGAGGAATCCTCCTGTGGGGTGATGCCAATAAACAGAGAGACATTAAAACAACTGAAAGAAAAACATCCCCCTGCAAGTGAAGATGAAGGCATCAGGTTTCAGGGTGCCTATATCCCACCAAATGCTGTCCTGTTCGAGAAAATAACAGGAGGGATGGTGTGGAAAAAGGCACTGAAGACTCAGGGAGGTGCCGGCCCTTCAGGTCTGGATGCAAACGGATGGAGAGTCATCCTCAGCACTAACAAGAATGGCCCCGCAGCAAGTGATCTCTGCACGGCCATTGCCGTCCTTGCAAGAAAGCTGGCATCCTCATGCTGCCATCACCTTCATGCTCTGACGGCCTGCCGCCTCATTCCCCTGGATAAGAATCCAGGATGTAGGCCAATAGGAGTGGGGGAAGTGCTTAGGCGAATCATCGGAAAATGCATAATGGAGGTGGTAAAGGACGATGTCAGGGCAGCAACAGGGAACCTACAAGTTTGTGCTGGCCAACAAGCTGGAGGGGAAGCTGCCATTCACGCCATGAGAACGATATTTGAGCAACGTGATTGTGAGGCCGTTCTCCTGGTGGATGCTTCAAACGCATTCAACATACTTAACCGCAAGGCCGCACTGCACAACATGAAGATCAAGTGTCCAAGCTTTGCGATGTATGTTGAAAATTCGTATAGGAATCCATCAGACCTCTATATAGTAAACAACAAGGATGTAAGAGGTGATACCATCCTACAGTCGACCGAGGGAACAACACAGGGGGACCCTGTTGCAATGGCAATGTATGCAATTGGCCTATCAGTGGTCCAACAAGAAATAAAATTTGAAACAACTGGGGTCAAACAATGGCATATGCTGATGACCTTACAGGAGCAGGAAAAGTGGAGGGCATCAAAAAGTGGTGGGACTTGGTAACATCGCGAGGTCCACAAATAGGGTACCACCCAAACGCTAGCAAGTCCTTCCTCATCGTGAAGCCAGAACATTATGAACGGGCAAAGGAGGTTTTTGGCGGAAGTGAGGTCAAAATAACTAAGGACGGCCAAAGACATCTAGGCGCAGTAATTGGCACTACGGACTTCAAGACCAAGTATGTAGCGGGAAAGGTGAATGAGTGGGTTAGTGAAATCCAAGCTCTGTCTGAGATTGCTAACACAGAGCCACATGCGGCCTTTGCTGCATTCACCCATGGAGTCAAGCATCGCTGGAACTACCTGATGCGTACTATCCCTGATATCGGACCCCTCCTCCACCCTCTGGAAGAAGCTATCAGTGTCAAGTTCATTCCCAAATTAGTGAAACACCCTGAGTTAACCCCAGCAGAAAGAGCACTTCTTGCACTTCCACCAAGACTGGGAGGGATGGGACTAACAAATCCAGAGGAGATTGCTGCCACTGAACATCAAAATTCACTTAAGCTCACGGCAACCCTCACGGACCACATAATAGCGCAGAATGCAACAGGGGAAGTGGATACCAGCGAAGTAAATAAGATTCGTAGGTCCATTACGACAGATCGACAGCACTGCCAAAATGATAAGTTGCAGCAACTATTGCTGCAGGTTCCAGAAAATTTGAAAAGAAAAGTAGCTATAGCGCAGGAGGTGGGCGCCTCGAACTGGTTAACTACGTTACCGATAAGGGCAAATGGTTTCAGTCTTAATAAACAAGAATTTACAGATGCCATTGCTCTAAGGTACGGTCGGCCAGTAGAAGGTTTGCCCTCCCAATGCGTGTGTGGCTCTTCCTATGACGGCGATCACGCCATGGTGTGAAAGAAGGGGGGCTTCATATGCATGAGGCATGACGAGGTAAGGGATCTTACAGCAAATATGTTGAAGGAAATCTGCCGGGACGTCATGGTAGAACCGACCCTCCTTCCATTGGATGGTGAGATCTTCCAACACAGGACTTCAAATGCATCTAATGAAGCCCGTGTGGACGTCAGTGCTCGAGGATTCTGGACGCGGGGACAGCAAGCTTTCTTCAACATCAGGATTTTTGATCCCATGGCTGCATGTCACCGTAACCTAGCTCTCGATGCTACACATAGGAGAAACGAGAACGACAAGAGAAGGGCATATGGGGAGAGAATTCAAAACGTTGATCAAGGCAGCTTCACTTCTCTAGTGTTCACAACCTCTGGTGGGATGGGACCAAGTGCAAGATGTTTCTACGCCAGACTCGCGGAGTTGATCTCCGAACAGAAGCAGCAACCCAGAAGTTATGTTACAGCCTGGATGAGATGTCGACTCTCTTTCTCTCTCCTTCGGTCGGCTTTGCTCTGCCTCAGGGGAACGAGAGCTTCTGCCCCAACTCCGACAACTGCTGCAGATATTGACTATGAGGCTACTGTCACTGAATGCAGCATAGATCTGCGGCTCAACTAATTTAACACAGATAGGATAGCTTCTTATGTATTAGGATAATTAATATTAAGGTAATTAAATGGTGGCGAAGGTGTGGCTATTGGGGGAGGCTGGAGGCCACGTTTAAAAAAAAAAATAGTAGTAGTAGTTGTACACTTGGGGGATGATGCCTGAGCTTTTCTTACTTAGGCCCGTGTCGATATATGTATTTTTTCTTAGGTCATACAATGGCTTAGTTCTGCCACTCCTGCCATCTATGAGTACCAATGCGACAGTCACTCTGGATGAGTTCCACATCTCTTTTGCTGACTTGCATCTCTTTGAAATTCGTCTTTGTCATAACACACGTAACTACGGCTACTCCACAAATTACCCCAAGATAAACCACATTCAGCAATTCAAGTCTTAAGAGCTTTTATCTTCCTCAGCGATTGACTAAAACATTGTCTTCGGGAAGGTGTACTCAGTTGTGACCACGACTCCTTCAGGACACTTATCAACACAACTCAAATTTTTTGTTTACTGACTTTCTCTTCCTTTACTTTGTCTTTCTACCTTCACTTTTCCAGTAAAAAAAGAATAAAAAATAAAAACATTACTAACCTAATTTTGTACATCACACCAGTTACGAGATAAAGCGTGGGAGTATGTTTATTTATTAACTGTTTGAAAGTTATAAGAAAGAGTAGATGAAAACCCTTAGCTTTGTCGGTTACTGAGATGGTGAGTTACTTAGTTCTGGCAGTGACGTGGAGTTCGCTCGTTACCTTTTTTTCAGCATTTTGTTACTCCCTTACAACTGCTGATGGAATTCAGTTTGCAAAGATAGATAGATGGGTGGATAGATGGATGGATAGATGGTGGGTTGGATAATAATAATAATAATAATAATAATAATAATAATAATAATAGAGATTGGTGTCATTATCCTCTCGGAGACAGTAAGGACACCAGCATATCTCCTTTGTCTTTCTTCACAATTTTTTTTTCTATTCATTATTGCAAGCCTTGTCCTGAGAGAGAGAGAGAGAGAGAGAGAGGACAATTAATGTTATGGTCATGATCTGCGAAATGAATTATAATATTGTTGGAGTCATACCATTGATTATTTCCTGATCTTGGCACGAATGATGTGGCACAATCCACGTGTTTGCGGTCATGACGTGCGGTCATTGGTCCTTGCTCTGTCATATATGTTAACTGCTTCTTTCGGGTAAATATATCTCACAAGCCTAACCTAACCTAACCTCACTAAACTGAATATATGGGTTATTCTCTCCTGTACTAAACTAACTTAAGCTATCCTTTCTTAAACTAATCTCAAACCAAACCTAACTTAAACTAATCTCAAACCTAACTTAATCTAACGTATAACCTAAAAGACTAACAAAACTAGAACTCATCCCAAACTTAACAATCTAACCAAAAAAATATAAATTCATAAACTCATTAAAACTTAAATTAGATTCTTATATAAACTCTTCAATTTTAATATATCCTAAACTATCCTATTTAAGACAACCCAGAAGATTAGTCACTTAACCTTAACATAATAGATGTGTAAATATTAGCTGACGTCATAAAAGCTGAGGACCAATCAACGTAAGCCAAGGCCTGTCTTTGCCTATCAATTACATATGTTAACAATTATTTCGTTCCTCTGCCCGCTACCCATAAGGACAACATATCTCGCTGTCTCAGACCAAATCCCTGTTTCTTCCGTCTCCTCTTTCTTCCTGGTATCCTTGTGAATATCTTGTTTTTTATTTGTTAGTTTTATAAAATGATGAAAGATTAAGACATGAACACTCCCACCCAGTCGCTCGAGCCAGAAGAAGTGTGTGTGTGTGTGTGTGTGTGTGTGTGTGTGTGTGTGTGTGTGTGATGGTAATAATAATAATAATTAACGGTTTATTGAAACAGCATGGCAGCCGGAAGGTTGAAAATATACAGTTACATAATTGGAGATTGGATCTATTGAGTGACAAAGAATATACAAGTAACATACAGTATGTGATACAAATATGATATATAATAACTAGGTGAGGAGAAGTTAATACTACAGGGCATTTCAACAGTGACAGTGCAACAAGGTAAGATTGACCGGGAGTGAATACACTGGTCGATTACGAGTTGTTGATAATTTTTACAATGGTCGCGACTGGGCTGTTCTCATATAGCGATCAGTACGTGCTCGTATGGGCTGGATGAGGTTGTGGTGTCGAACAGCAATTCGCGGACGAGGGATCTCGGGTGGAAGTACATAAGAACATAAGAACATAAGAAAATAAGGAATCTGCAATAGGCCGGTTGCCTGCGCATGGCAGCTCCTGTCGAGAGTTACTACCACTCTCTATCATCCATGAATCTATCCAGCCTCCCTTTGAAACTTTCCAGCGTTCCAGCACTTTACTACAAAGTTGCTAAGCTTGTTCCACTCGTCCACCACCCTATTTGTAAACCAGTTCCTTCCTATCTCCCTCCTAATCCTAAGCTTATCCAACTTGAATCCGTTGTTCCGAGTCCTATCCTGCTCGGATATTATAAGAACTTTTTCTATATCACCTTTATTGATTCCTTTCACCCACTTGAATACTTCTATCATATCTCCCCGCACTCTTCGTCTTTCTAGGGAATGCAAGTTTAGTTTCTTTAACCTATCCTGATATGGAAGGTATCTAAGTCCCGGAATCATTTTCGCCATTCTTCGCTGCACCGACTCTAGTGAATTGATATCCATTCTATAATAAGGGCATGGGAACTGAACCGCATAATCGAGGTGCGGCCTGACTAGCGCAAGATATAGTTGCAATAAGACCTCTGCACTCTTATTACTTACACTTCTAGATATAAAACCCAATACTCTGTTTGCTTTATTTCCAACATTAACGCACTGTTTTCTAGGCCGTAGGTCCGGGCTTACAAGTACCCCTAGGTCTCTTTCACAAGTCGACTTCTCTAGGTTGATGTTGCTAAGGCTGTATACATTGACAGTATTTGTTCTTCCAATATTAAGTACGCTGCACTTGCTCGTGATGAATTTCATTTGCCATTTTTCAGACCACCCCTGCAGTTTATTTAGATCCTCCTGTAATGCATTTGCATCCTGCCCTGAATTAATCTGCCGCCCTCTTTTGGTGTCATCCGCAAACTTGCTTATGTCACTGCTGATCCCAGTATCTAGATCGTTTATGTAGATTATGAACAAGAGTGGGCCTAGTACTGACCCCTGGGGAACCCCACTGGTCACACGACCCCACTCAGATTTAACACCATCTACGCTGACCCTCTGCGTTCTATCGGTGAACCATGATTTTATCCAATTTAAAACTTTCCCCTCGATACCATGAACCTTAATTTTTCTCAGAAGCCTCTGATGCGGTACTCTGTCAAATGCTTTGCTAAAGTCTAAGTAAATAACATAGTAATTTTCGTCATTATGTACTACCTCGAAGACTTTCCTAAAAAATGTCAGCAGATTTGTTAGACAAGATTTTCCCTTTGTAAACCCATGTTGAGAGTCATAGATTAATTTGCTTTTCTCTAAATGCGATCTGATGTTATCTGCTATAATTGATTCGAGAAATTTCCCCACTACTGACGTCAAACTGATTGGCCGGTAATTTGACGCTGATGCTCTGTCTCCCTTTTTGAATATGGGTACTACATTTGCCTGCTTCCACAAGTCTGGCACAACTCCGGTGTCTTATGATTTTGTAAATAATTTTACGAGGGGTCCGCTAATCTGTTCCCTACACTCTTTCAAGACTCGAGGGAAAATTTCATCCTGCCCTGGGGATTTTGTCTTCTTTAGTTTATTTATCTTCTTAAGAACATCCTTTTTTCTGATAGTGATATTCTTTAATTTCTCTTCTTCCTTTCCCTTAAATATCAGTTCCACCTCTTGAGTTTCATTGCTAATGTCCTTTGTGAAAACTGATAAGAAGTAGCTGTTCAATGCTTTGCTTATTTCTTCACTGCCATTTATCACTTCTCCCCTCCCTGACTTTAAAGGCCCAACTTTGTCCTTGACCTTTGTTCTATATACCTGGAAAAATCCCTTGGGATTCGCCTTGGATTCTCTTGCTATTTTGATTTTATCTCTCTTTGCTTTCCTTATTTTTCTTAACATTCCTAGATAGTTCATTATACCTATTTCTGAGCTGCTCCTCCCCTCCCTTTAATTTCTTATATATTCCTTTCTTTATTCCTATGTCATGTTTAAGTTTTCTGGTCATCCACCTTGGCTCGGTCTTATTTGACCTAATTTTTCTGTTTGGTATATTTTGTTCTTGTGCTTTATGTAGTATACTAGTGAATATATTATAGTCATGATCAATTGTTGTGTCATGATCAATTGTTGTGTCATCAATATCCTCACCCCTTCCTACTGGTGACTGACGTGAATGTTCCCAGGTGACCTCACCTAGGTACCTTCTTAACCCTGATAATCCGCCAACCGAAAGTTTGGGACTCTGACCATATTGTCATGTTTTTCGTTTCCCAATTTAGGGTGAACCTGATTTCTCTGTGATCACTGTTACCTAGTTCTTCCCCTACTGTGATATCTCTGATAATATTTTCTTTATTTGTAAATACTAGGTCTAATATATTGTCACCTCTAGTAGGTTCTGTAATTTGTTGTTTCAAAAAATTGTCCTGTACTGCGTCTAGGAAGTCTTCAGATTCATAGTCACCTACAATGTTGTCCCAGTCAATATTTCTGAAGTTGAAATCCCCCATAATGAACAGGTTGTTATATTTTGCTGCCCTACTCATTTCCTGCCATATGGGCTGAGCTGGTTCCTTCCCAAGACTTGGGGGCCTGTAAATCACTCCCATAATTAGTTTTTCTCTTCCTTCCGTGATTTCTACACATACAGGTGGTGGTGCAGAAGCTTCTCACCAAATTTGCAGATGAGGTGGTGTTGATGATCAGAGAGAGCCGAGAGGTTCAGTGTGTTGAGCACTTCTTGATATGTGGAGTAGGAGGGGAGAGAATAATCTTGCATGCCCTCTTTTGCACTTTTTCTACTGTAGGTGTTTACGTTGTGTGGCATTTAAGGAGGAAGATCAGGCAGGGGAAGCATAGGTGAGTTTTGGAAGTATGAATGTTAGTAAACACTAAGGAGCTCGGGCGCAGTAACTACGAGGGACTTGAGTCGGCGTGTGTTTTCCAATTTAGTTTGTTATCTATAGTGACGCCGAGGAGCTTTGTGGAGTCTACAACCTGGAGTGTGTTGGGGCCTAAAGTAATGGAAGGGGGTGGGACAACGTCGGAGGAGAGGTTGGTGTGCATAACCATGGTCTTGGTATGGTTGATGGTGACGTGGTTGTTGGTGGCCCAATTTTGGAGACTGTTCAATAAATCCTCGAGGCAGTGTAGTCAGGAGCCGAGTTGTTGACACTGAAACCAATGATGGAGTCATCGACATACAGTACTGTATTTCCAGCGAGCAGAAGTGTCTCTTTGGGCATTATTGATAAGCATAAGGAAGCAGCAGAGCGGTCCCATCTTGGTGCCATGGGGGACGCCACAGGTGAGTGACTGAAAAGTGGAGACAGCCTCTCGGAAGCGTACGGCTTGGCGTCGGTCACTAAGGAAGTCTGTAAGCCAGAGTATAAGACTTCTTCGAAACCTGAGGTCGATTGCTTTGTTGAGGATTAAATTGTGGTCGACTAAGTCAAATGCTTTGGTGTGGTCAATGAGGGCGACAGCCACAGACGTTTTTCGTTTTTTCAGATGCCGGTATATGTAGTCGAGAAAGCTGACAAGACAGTGAGTGATGGAGGAAGTTTTCATATTGCCAAATTGCTGGCGATCTATGGCGCTTGCAATATCAGCATAAGCCCAGTCAAACAAGAAATTTTCACAGATTAAGCTGTGTATTGGGTGATTGCAATGGGTCGTAGCTCATTTAAGGATTGTGGGCTGGTTGACTTGGGCACTGGTGACTCATATGAGGTCTTCCAGTTAGCTGGGCATCTTGCTTGGCTGAAGGAAGCATTGATGATGGAGCAGAGGGGTTTAGCTACTTCCGGGGAGAACTCCTAGAGTTTCATTGGTAAGTCAATGGAGGTGGTGGAGCGCTTTAACATCAGTTTGTCCAGACGTTTTGCTACTTCAAATTCTTCTACTAAATCAGTGGGAAAAGGGGGCTGGTAGGTGAGCAGGGAGACTGGTTGCGTCTGGCATATAGTTGCGCAATGGTTGTTTGATTGCTCAGCTGGGTCACCATTAGTGAGGTGGCTAAGGAAGGGGAGGGGGTGTGTCTTATTGTTTAGTCCACAGAGTTCTTTAAGCTTACCATACCACTGACTGATGTTGGTCTGCTTCAGGTGTTGCAACTTGGTTTGGTAGTGGGACTTCTTTGCAGTGCATATTTCAAGGATGACTTAGTTGTGAAGGGACCTGAAGCGGTTATGGCCATTGAGATAAAAGGCGTTGTCTCTCTGCTGCATAAACCTTTTGATCCGAGGTGTAATCCAGGGCAAGTCAGCTGTGTGTGTGTAATGATATAATATGCATTGAATATATTTCCAGGGCTGTACAGTACATAAATCAGGAGTTGTTTATTATTTTAACACTAGATGGGATGGTGCTATTCTTATATCTATCGGTGCGGGCTCTTATGGGGGTAATGGCAACTGGCCTGAGGTCGTTAGGGGACTGTGGGGTAGTGACCTTGGGGATGGGGGTGACAAATGCGGTTTTCCATTCATTAGGGCATTTGCTTTGTCTGAGGAATGCATTAATAATCGAACAGAGGGGGTGGCAAGTTCGACTGCAAACTCCTTGTATATTTTGATTGGGAGGTCAATTGGGGTCGTGGAACGTTTGGATTTAAATTTCAGGAGTTTGTTGGCGATTTCCTCTGGTTGAACAATGGGAGGGGGGAGGGGGAAGGTAAGTAAGCCGGGAGGAGAGTGAGATCAAGACTGGGTAAGGTATGACATATGGTAGCAAAATGGTTATTAATTATCTCAGCTGCCTCCTCACTAGGTAAATGTGAGATGAAAGGAAGTGTGGGAGACTGACGGTTGAGACCACAGAGATCTTTTACCTTGGAGTACCACTGACCGATGCCGACTTCCTTGAGGCCGTGCACTTTCCTGGGATAATAAGTCTTCTTGGCCGACTTGATTTCCCTGATGACCTGGTTACGTAGACTTTTGTACAGGCGGTTGTTGGTGTAGTATGCCTTGTTGCGCTGCTCAATAAGTCTTTTTATGTGGGGCGTAATCCACGGGACATCATCGGGGTGGATCCTCAGTGTTTTGGCTGGAAAGAAGTGGTGGTAGGCTTTGGTGATAGTGTCCAGGTAATTATCCCACTTGTTCTGCACATCGTCTACCGTGATCACTTCAGTCCAGGGATACCGGGTTATCCATTGTCCAAAACGCCGCATAGCAGAGTCGGGGGTGGGTCGGTAAGTCCTGGTGGCAACTGGCGGTGGTGAGAAGGTGGGGGTAGGTGACCACAGCAGGGACAGGTGGGGGCTGCGTCCCATGGGAGGCAGCGGCTGGGGGGGAAGGTAGTGGTTACCGAGATCAGTCATAATGAGGTCAAGGGTGGCATTGCCATGTGTGGGAAAGTCTACTATTTGTGTAAGGTGGAGGTGTTGGGTGATGTCACTGATGTCTAACTCATTGAAGTCACCGCATATCACTAGTTTAGCACATGGAAATCTGGATCTCAGGGAGTCAGCAGTGTCTATAATATGAGTAATCAGTACATTGGTGGTTGGTGCGCGGGGGGTGATGATAGCAAACACAAACAATGAGGGAGGCAAGCTGGCGGGGGTGGGAGGTGTGAGTGACCTGAACCCACAAGGCTTCTACATCTTCAGGTACATTAACACCTAGGGGTGATGGTTTGAGGTCACTGTGACAGCACAGAACTACACAACCACCTCTCCTGTCCTTTCTAAGGTGGTGAAATAACTCATAGTTTTCTATGGCACAGATCTCAGGAACAATTTGCCACGCCTCGGTAATCGCCACAATACCTGCACCAACTGACTTTACTGTGTGTGTGTGTGTGTGTGTGTGGCTTTAGTATTCATTAATTCATAAATCCAATCGTATCTACATTAAATGTTCGCAAGAGGGAAAATAAATTCATTAGAAATTAAGAATAAATATCATGGAAGCTCTTGCAAGTCGTGTAACCTAATGGAATTTCAATTGAAAACCTGATTTTTCGACTTTCCACGTCCCTCCCCGATGACAAGAGCGACCCTTGAGAAGATCAGGGGTGGGGAACAATGCCTTAGCCTTAAGAAGCTGGTGACTTGCCTGTTTTACACACGTCTGTTTATAAAGAACGATGATAACGGGTCTTCTGATCCAGATTACAGTATTTCTCGGCGGTGCGTTTATCATTAATGGCATAAATTCCTTTAAATTTTATATGAACAAAATATAGCTTCTCTAATATAAACCATAGCGAGATTTACTTCGGTGAAGAACATTAGCGCTACTAAAAAGTTCCCAACAGTTGAGCACTATCAATCTGTGTTCAAAATTCATAACACTTGAACCTAACCAATTTTGTTTTCCCTTTCCTATATAATGCCGAGAATTTTTTCGTATCACCGAAAAAAGTAATATTCTCTAAACCTGTTTATTGTTCCATTGATCACCGTTTTCTGTATGTCGATATGTTTCATTAATCTCAAACAAAACAAGATTAATGTCCTTTTTATAAATATCTATTCATTGAAATCACTCTTAAGTAGAATTGCCTTTGCATTGAATTTTTTTCGTTTATGAGTTCTGAAAATAACTTAAAAGATAATGGAAAACAAAGCAGATTTTCTTTTGTGGTTTAAACTGAACTTCCTCAGGCATATGAAATAACCAGAGGAGTTTTTTCTCCGCTACCGTGACTAAATACCTTTTCTCATGTCCACTTGAGACTTGAAACATTGACTATTCGTGGAATTAAAAATTGGTGACCCAAACTAAATCATATATTGTTTGTATGGCTTTTTTAATGTTTGTATGGAAAGTGCAAGGGAAAAATAACTTTAATAACGGAAAAGAGTAAAATGTTCTACTGGTTACGGTCAATTTCCCGAGGGTTCGCTGTCATAACTGTGGACATCTTCATGATATTAAAGTTATAGCCAAACACAGAGGAGGATAAAATCTCTTTTAAATTTATTTGCTTTATTGGGATATTTTTGAGATAAGTTTTGAAGTAGTCATCGATACATAAGTTTCCAGATTAAGATCAATTCCAGAACAGAAGCAGGAAGAGTGACTGTCACAGCATCACTCACAGATGTCAGAAGTGGCGTAGCTCAGTGGTAGTGTCTATCTTAGTGGTAGCTGCCACCTCGGCGGGGTCGCTCACAGATGATAGGCTTCTCATGGTGGCAGGCGACATCGTGCCATCTGATGCCGTCTTGGTAGAAGTTGTTGAGCACAGCCAGACAGAACTCCTTCCCGTCCTCACGGTTGTCGGGCTGAGGGTAACCGTTACTGTGGACACACACAGAGGAGGCTTGTTAAGCACTGTAATAAAGTACTATAATATTTGTTGTTTATAAAACAGACGTCTCTATCCTCTCCACTGCTGTTTAACACTCATAATTTTGTTTATTTGCTATAAAGATGTTTTGCATGGGTGTTAATTATTAAACAAAATGGACACTATTGTCTGTCAACATAAGCTTCAATAGGTAATTAGAGATGAAGAAGCTGAAACGGGAAGAAGAGGACACAAAAACGCAATAGAAGGCTGAAGGCAATAATAGAAAGATGTTTTGCCATAATAAAATGGATGGAGGCCAATATAGAAGTGTGGCGTCCATAATAAAATGTAGTAGAACACAATAGGTAGACTCACGCTCCGGTGTGGGACCAGTTGAGGCCGCTGAATGGATAACCAGAAGGCCAGGAGAAGTCATAGCCTTTGCGGTAACCTCCTGTCCAGATGTACTCTAGGTAGTCTGTAGTGAGGAGAAGTAAATCGCACCATTACTCAAATAAATTAAAAATAAATATAACTTGCAACACTGAAATGTACCAAAGGGTGTGAGTCAACACTAATTAAGCTAACCAAAAGGCACAATCTCTAATCTCTTACTGATAACCATATATGATGTTCGTGGTGTAAGTCTGCTCTTAGACTATGCTAATGAAAAACTAGTCGTACTATACAGCAAAAATAAGTCATCCCACAAGAAAATGGATGGGTCTTCACTGACCTCCGGCGATGATCTGGGAGATATACTTGTCCTCTTCGTGAGTCTCGATACTGACACCAAACCAGCCGGGGCCCAGGTTAGCGCAGTATTTGTTAGCGGAATACCAGTCATACTTCTTGCCTCCGTCGTGACGCCATGAGAAGTGGTAGTCGCTGTTGTGCAGCGACAAATCCACCTGGTTCAGTCATCAGAATGAAGTTATTACTATGTTGGGCCAGCTCAAGTATATAGTTATTATACGTCAAAAAGGCTGCTCAAAGTTGGTCCCAACCCAAATTACTGAAGAGTGTACGGCGCGGGAAGGGGACGGTGGATAAATTTCATAACAGCGAGTTAATCAACCTGGTGGTGAAGAGCATCATCATATTTTCAGGCACAATAAAAAGTTTAATGTGAGTCAATTAGTGTTTCTAGTTTTTTTTTTCTACTCACCTGTCCTCCACCTCCGTAGGAGCCGTATTGCTGGGCCGTCGCCACTGACACCAAGGCGAAAATCAACAGTGCCTTCATCTGGAACACAGACGTTATATTAGCGCCCCTGAAGGTAATGATGACGGTGGCAAAGTTACGTATTGTGAACATTTATTAATAACTCAGCACCACCTCTATTATTACCCATTCACCGACACTACCAGTAATACCCAAGCTATTCAATTATCACCACTGCAAGCCAGCCATCATTACTACTGACAGCACGCAGCTGGGAGAGCACCAGATCACTCACCGTGTTCAATGAGGGAATGTAACTTCAGGAAGGACTCACCCCCTTATATACGGTATGTGGGAGTCAGCGGGCTTTCAGGGTCGTGGCTGACGCGTTCCCTTCCGTCTCGAGAGAAGCATTTTCCTTGGCCGAGATTTTCACCGTGATTGAAGGTGCAGAGACGTCTCATACATAAAATTATTCCACCCTATACAGCATCTTAATTACGACGAGACTATAATGGTAACAGGAATAGGATGTTCAAGATGATGTTGAAATTGGAGACTATAAATTATAGGGGAACAAATACCGAAAACAATCTTTTGGACACACACCTAGGCCTAAAAGCTTGAAGACAACTTTGCAATAGAGTAGTAGTAAGGTGCGTTATTGCGGCCTTTATAGCATTACGTCAATCAGGATAACTGTTCACACAGTCGGTCTTCAAATGTTCTGTAACTCAATGTGTGAATAAGTAAGTCAGTAATGATGATGATTATTCATAGAGCTGTATGATGCACTTAAACATCTTCGTCAGTAAGTTCTCTCAGTCCCTCAGTCAGTTAGTCAGGTAGGTCGGCTATTCATAAAGCCGAGAGACCACATCATGATCTACTTGCGGTTGAGTCTTGGTGCAGATTTAGTGACATTTAGTCTACAATTTTTAATGTCTACGGTTAATTATGCCCCTTAATGAGATTATTTTTCACAGCAGGTATACAATATTTAGATAGAGCTTATTTATTTATTGTCTAAATATAACTTCAAATATATTTAGGTTAAGTGGTTTACGTTGGTCAGATAACCGCAGCGAGACTGGCAACTTCTGCCTTTCTTAGCATAAGTAACCAAGTTCTCATCGGTAAATTCGACAATTTTTGACAGACAATTAATTTTGTCCCTTTATATCAAGTAAGCCAAGTAATTATAACAAGTTCGATTCCATGTTTCGGCAAGTTTTTCTTTAGATTTTGTTTGTAACTCAGTAAACCAACAATACAGGATTATTTTTCTCTTTAGTTAAGTGAGATTTAAAACCATTCTTAGTTTCTTCATATCATTATCTTTTCTGTTTTTTTCTGGTTCTTTTTTTTAAATGTTTTCATTTTTTTTACTTCTCTTATTTTATTCCTTCTCGACTCATATCATTAGTTTCTCCGTGTCATTTTAAGAAGGTGATTTCTGTAATCATTCATAGTGAATCCTTAATTTTTTTTACGTTTCTTCCTAATTCTATTATTCTTAAGTTTATCTTCCGTTATTTATTTCAGTATCATTTTCCTCATTCTCTTTCTCTATTTTTTAATTTTTGGCGTGATTTCTAAATTCCTTTCCTATTGTTTCGTTAATTTCTCTAACGTTCATAATGTTTTTACAGTATTGCTTTATTTCATCAATTTCTTGATTATTTTTGCCCTTTTCATCATCTGTATCTCAATTTTTATTTTATTAATCTTATCTTTCTCTTTTATTATATTTTAATTGTTGCTCTTTCTTCAAATACTTTAATATTATCTTAATTCGTGTCATTTCTTCAACATATTCATTAGTCATGTATAGGTCTACTGTTATTTCATACTTGTTCAATACTTTCATTACTCTCTCTTTTACCAGAGTTTGATATCAGAACTCTCTCAGCCTCATTTACTCGTGTTAACTCTCATTGTCTATTTCCACACTCAAAGACAATCTTGGTGTTACATATTTTCCACTCGCTGGTCATTATTTATTTGACTGTCTGCTTCCATCTACCTCTGTCTGTTTGTCTGTCTGTCTCTCTCATTCTCTCTTTATCTGTTTGTTTCTCAGCTCTATTTCACATTCCATAGACAAAATGATAGATATATAGGTAGACAAAGTATGAGTAAAAAATCTGGCAGAAATGTCTATTTTTTCATTCTTCTTTTTATAGTTTCTGTCTCTGTCTGCATCATAATAATAATAATAATAATAATAATAATAATAATAATAGTAATAATAATAATAATAATAATAATAATAGTAATAATAATAGTAATAATAATAATAGTAATAATAATAATAATAATAATAATAATAATAATAATGGCTACATTAACCTACCTTTCTCATAGATGTATTAAGAGTTTTTCCCTGTTTGAACCTGGCGCTAAAGTTTCAACGAAAGTGGCATTTATATATTGGAGATATTTGTCTTCTCAAATTAGCCAACAGTTTATTGTGTGCATTTTGAGGTAGACCGTAGGCAATATTTTAAGGATTATAATTGTTTTGAGATTTTAAGGTAAATATTGAGGCACGTACGAGGCCAAGGAAACATTAGTTTTGCGAATAATGTGTGAATGTGTGTGGTGGTAAATACTTGAGAAGGTTTTATATACAGTACTCAAAAATGCGAAGCACGTCCACAAATTCCCAAACTCAATCCTGATGACATACAGTGTGTGTGGCTCCAGATCAATCTCCATCATATATATATATATATATATATATATATATATATATATATATATATATATATATATATATTTCATGTAAATCCACAATGAAAACGTGGATAAGATAAATCTTGATAAAATCACACGGGAAAATGGAAACAACGGAGTACCTTAGCTTTCGTCTTTATTCAAGACATCTTCAGAGGCAACTGGATTACATGGACAGAGAGAGGCTTAAATATACAGGGTGACCTAAAAACATGAGGTCAGGTCATAATGATGACATCCACTAATCCCCACACCAACACACACGTAGAGGAGCTTAAGAGAAGGGTGGTGACGTGACTAGTCAGGTCAGGTCAAAAATAAGGGACCCACAAAATAACTATTATACATCTAGATCAAAGGTTTTCAAAGCATTTTTAACCTTGGGCCACTGACAAATAAATTTATGTAACATATTATCAGTTTTGAACTGACCATCACTAAGGTTTATTGATTTTAATTCCTTAATCAAACTAGCTTCAACCAGAAGTCTTTCTGTGACACAAGATGATTTGAATACTTCCAAGCTCCCAAGCAATGGGGTGATTATTATTCCTAACATGAACGAACAAGGCACTGCTTTCAGATGCAGTTCTGATATTATACTTATGTTGTTTGATTCTGAGCTGCAGTGTTTTTCCTGTCTGACCTACATAATTACAATTACATTTGCTACATGGAATACAATAAACACTTCCATTTACATTCAAACTTGGGCTATTCCTTATTAACATATTGGTAATGGTTGAGTCATACTTGAAAACAACATTAATATTTAGAAGCTTGAGGGACCGAACTAACGGGACAAATTCAATACGATAGGGCAGAGTCAAAATATTCTTAAGTGTAGGAACTTGTCTGGTTTGAGAGGAATGAAAGGATTTTTTAGCCCTTTTAAAACATTGATCAACAAACACGAATGTGTTTCAATTCATCGTCAATAAATTCAGAGTCACAAATACGCAGACATCTTAGGAACATAGCAGAAAAAACTGACATTTTGGTAGACTCAAGGTGATTGGATAAAAAGTGAATGAAACTGTCTACCTGTGTGGGCTTTCTATATACCTTAAATTTATAGTTTAGGCCATTTCTCATGATAAGCATATCAAGGAATGGAAGGGATTCATTTATTTCTCTTTCAATTTTGAATGTGATACTAGGGACAATATTATTAAGCTTGTCTAAAAATTCCAAAGGGTCACTGTTTTTAGGCCAAAGACAAAGAACATCATCTACATATCTATACCATGGAGGAATAAAGTCCACTATATTGGGTAGTAATCTAGACTCAAAAAACTCCATATAAATACAGGCTAGAGGAGCAGAAAGACAATTACCCATGCTCATGCCAAATATTTGTTTGTAGAACTTCCCATTTGCTCTAAACACATTGTCAGTTACGCATAACTCTATCAATTTTAGGAAAGTATCATGTTCAATAGTTAAATCTAGCAGTTGTAATTTATCTTTAAGAAATGAAAGTAAGTCTTTCACAGGTACTCCAGTGAACAGTGAATTTACATCAAAACTTATTAATTCGCAAGGTTCGTTGTGTTTCTTGAGTTTATCAATTAAGTCACTGCTATTGCGTATATGTGAATTAGATATTTGGCCTGTAAGAGGGGATATCATCTTTACCAGCCACTTGGATAATTTGTAAGTAACAGAACCCACAGAACTCACGATAGGACGTAATGGATTATTAAGCCTCTGAAGATGTCTTGAATAAAGACGAAAGCTAAGGTACTCCGTTGTTTCCATTTTCCCGTGTGATTTTATCAAGATATATATATATATATATATATATATATATATATATATATATATATATATATATATATATATATATATATATATATATATATGCTGATAACCACAAGGAAAGAAGAAAACACGAAGGTCCCAAGCGCATTCGTGTAATTCACATCTTCAGGGGTGAGTACAGACTAGAGAGAGAAATACAAATCAAGGTGTATATATACAGAGGAGGGTGAGACCAGGTCCACAATGGTCGGGTATTCCACGCGCCACTTCTTCACCCTCTCTACAAGCTGTCCTGGACTGTCTCCTTTCGTTACTGAATACTCCTCTTCGATGATCAAGGCCCACAATTGAAAATACGTTTGAAATTTCTCCAGACATGCCTCAGTGAAAAAGTTATGCCTAGATCAATCCTCCCACAACGTGTCCTGAAGATGTCTGACCGCCCTTTGATGAGTTCCAAGAAATCATCCTTTAGAAACATTTTGAAATAAAGAAAATTGAAGTGGATGAAGCCTTCCGTATTGTAAGACAAAAAAAGCGTGCTTTTAATATGACCATACCGAGTTATTGGAAAAAGTTCATGTTGGACTACTGTTTTGATAACCTGAGACGTGAGCGTTCTGATCTTCAAGCTAAGATAGACCACAAATTGGCACTCCTTATTAGAAATAGTGATTGGACTAAGGATGCCAATAACAACTGTGTAGTGAATCTCTCCTCTAAACAACTAGACAATGATACCTTGTGTGCCCTCGGCTATGGTTTAAGTTTTGATGGTTCTAACAAGGGAGTCGACAGTGTTGACATAGCCAGAGCATTTTGCAATTTGGAGAAATTCAGTAATTTGACAAGTGAAGAAGTGAACATGTGTAAAGGTGTTGTGTATGCATCTATGTCCAAGCCTTGTGTTCCAAACTGTCCAGAAAGATTCACCAAAGCAATCCAAGCCCTTAAGAAAAATAAGGATCTACACGTCACTAAAGCAGATAAAGCCAACACAGTAGTGATTTTAAACAAAGATGACTATATCTCTAAAATGAATGACCTTTTATGTGATACTACAACATATTCTAAACTCATAAATAATCCTCTCAACACTGTCAACACCCAGTTCAACAAAAAACTGAAGTCCCTATTGAGAGGCAAAGCTACTCTCATTAAACATCTTACTTCAACGTCCCCTCCACTGCCATACATGTACGGTGTAATCAAGACCCACAAGCCCAATAACCCAGCAAGACCCATCATTAGCTCAGTTGGGTCAATCCCTTATAAACTATCTAAATGGTTAGTTTCTTTACTAAATCCCCTAGTTGGCAACATTTCTAACTCCAATATCAAGAATAATATGGATCTGGTTGATAAACTCAATAACTTACACATTAATTATGATTTTAAACTGGTCAGTTTTGATGTAACATCACTCTTTACAAAGGTCCCAGTTGATGATTTACTAGAGTTCCTCATAGATTCCCTGGATGATATTTCACTGCCCGTCTCGAAAGACGACTTCATCGAACTCATCAAACTATGTATTAAGGATTGCAAATTCGAATTCAATGGAGAATATTATGCTCAAAAATTTGGTATGGCAATGGGTAATCCACTCTCACCTGTATTAAGCAACCTATATATGGAATTCTTTGAAAAGAAACTATTCAGTAATATTTTACCACCCTCAGCAGTCTGGTTTAGATATGTTGATGATGTATTATGTCTCTGGCCATGTAATGAGGACCTAGAAGCTTTCCTGCCACAACTTAACAACTTAGCCCCCTCGATCAAATTCACTGTGGAATTAGAGCAAGACTGTAAATTGCCATTCCTAGACTGTCTGATACACAGAATAGGTAACACTTTTAAGTTCAGTATTTATAGAAAACCAACTAATGTGTGTTCATACATTCATTATTATTCTGCCCACCATAATAAAGTCAAACAGTCAGTATTTTCAACAATGTTTTTACGTGCCTTGAGAATTTGCAGTCCGGAATTCATCGATGAGGAATACAAATATATATATAATATTGGCTCAAACCTTAAATACCCTAGATCTTTCATAGACAAATGCCTAAACATTACTAAGAAAACTTTTTATAGAACTGATCCCAAGCCCACCCATGACCATAAGAATATCTTAATATTACCATTTCACAAAAATTTCTCACACATTCCTTCACAACTAAAAACCTGGAACGTCAATGTGGCATTTAAAAACTCATGCACTGTTAAACAAATGTTAATCAAGAACTCCCCCAACAACACAATTGGTTGCATTTATAAAGTTCCTTGCAAGGAATGTAATATGTTTTACTTAGGCCAGACAGGTAAAGATCTTGCAACTGGAATTAAACAACACAAATACAGTGTTAGGACAGGCCAGGAATCCAATGCTCTGTTTGTTCATTTGAGGGATAACAAGCATTGCATTGACTGGGATAATGCCTCCTCAATATTACCATGTAATTCAATTTATAGTAGGAACATCATAGAATCTAGTCTTATTAAACATACCGAAGCATTCAACATGAATTTGAGTAACGGCATGTACAAGCTGGACAATTTTGTAATTAAGAAGATTTGTGACCAGGTAAGAAGGCCGGGTCACCTGACCATCTGACCTGACCACCAACCGTTGTGTGCTATTTAAAGATTAGTAGGGTCATTACCTAATACCTGACCATTGTGGACCTGGTCTCACCCTCCTCTGTATATATACACCTTGATTTGTATTTCTCTCTCAAGTCTGTACTCACCCCTGAAGATGTGAATTACACCAAAGCGCTTGGGAACTTCGTGTTTTCTTCTTTCCTTGTGGTTATCAGCATATACCTAGATCACGCGCACCTACAGTGATTTACTTGCGCATATATATATATATATATATATATATATATATATATATATATATATATATATATATATATATATATATATATATATATATATATTTATATATATATATATATATATATATATACAGGTATGCGTGTGGCTTTGGTGTCATATTCATTATTTCGTCAATGCAAATGTATCGACATTAATTGTTTTTAATTGGGAAAATAAATCGCTAATGCCAATAATTGCTTCAGATATAAGCAACCAATATTAATAGATATCATGGAAGGTCTTACAAGTAGTGTAACATAATGGAATTTCAAATAAAACCCGTCCCTCCCCGATGACAAGAGCGACCCTTGAGAAGATCAGGGGTGGGGAACAATGCCTTAGCCTTAAGAAGCTGGTGACTTGCCTGTTTTACACACGTCTGTTTATAAAGAACGATGATAACGGGTCTTCTGATCCAGATTACAGTATTTCTCGGCGGTGCGTTTATCATTAATGGCATAAATTCCTTTAAATTTTATATGAACAAAATATAGCTTCTCTAATATAAACCATAGCGAGATTTACTTCGGTGAAGAACATTAGCGCTACTAAAAAGTTCCCAACAGTTGAGCACTATCAATCTGTGTTCAAAATTCATAACACTTGAACCTAACCAATTTTGTTTTCCCTTTCCTATATAATGCCGAGAATTTTTTCGCATCACCGAAAAAAGTAATATTCTCTAAACCTGTTTATTGTTCCATTGATCACCGTTTTCTGTATGTCGATATGTTTCATTAATCTCAAACAAAACAAGATTAATGTCCTTTTTATAAATATCTATTCATTGAAATCACTCTTAAGTAGAATTGCCTTTGCATTGAATTTTTCTCGTTTATGAGTTCTGAAAATAACTTAAAAGATAATGGAAAACAGATTTTCTTTTGTGGTTTAAACTGAACTTCCTCAGGCATATGAAATAACCAGAGGAGTTTTTTCTCCGCTACCGTGACTAAATACCTTTTCTCATGTCCACTTGAGACTTGAAACATTGACTATTCGTGGAATTAAAAATTGGTGACCCAAACTAAATCATATATTGTTTGTATGGCTTTTTTAATGTTTGTATGGAAAGTGCAAGGGAAAAATAACTTTAATAACGGAAAAGAGTAAAATGTTCTACTGGTTACGGTCAATTTCCCGAGGGTTCGCTGTCATAACTGTGGACATCTTCATGATATTAAAGTTATAGCCAAACACAGAGGAGGATAAAATCTCTTTTAAATTTATTTGCTTTATTGGGATATTTTTGAGATAAGTTTTGAAGTAGTCATCGATACATAAGTTTCCAGATTAAGATCAATTCCAGAACAGAAGCAGGAAGAGTGACTGTCACAGCATCACTCACAGATGTCAGAAGTGGCGTAGCTCAGTGGTAGTGTCTATCTTAGTGGTAGCTGCCACCTCGGCGGGGTCGCTCACAGATGATAGGCTTCTCATGGTGGCAGGCGACATCGTGCCATCTGATGCCGTCTTGGTAGAAGTTGTTGAGCACAGCCAGACAGAACTCCTTCCCGTCCTCACGGTTGTCGGGCTGAGGGTAACCGTTACTGTGGACACACACAGAGGAGGCTTGTTAAGCACTGTAATAAAGTACTATAATATTTGTTGTTTATAAAACAGACGTCTCCATCCTCTCCACTGCTGTTTAACACTCATAATTTTGTTTATTTGCTATAAAGATGTTTTGCATGGGTGTTAATTATTAAACAAAATGGACACTATTGTCTGTCAACATAAGCTTCAATAGGTAATTAGAGATGAAGAAGCTGAAAACGGGAAGAAGAGGACACAAAAACGCAATAGAAGGCTGAAGGCAATAATAGAAAGATGTTTTGCCATAATAAAATGGATGGAGGCCAATATAGAAGTGTGGCGTCCATAATAAAATGTAGTAGAACACAATAGGTAGACTCACGCTCCGGTGTGGGACCAGTTGAGGCCGCTGAATGGATAACCAGAAGGCCAGGAGAAGTCATAGCCTTTGCGGTAACCTCCTGTCCAGATGTACTCTAGGTAGTCTGTAGTGAGGAGAAGTAAATCGCACCATTACTCAAATAAATTAAAAATAAATATAACTTGCAACACTGAAATGTACCAAAGGGTGTGAGTCAACACTAATTAAGCTAACCAAAAGGCACAATCTCTAATCTCTTACTGATAACCATATATGATGTTCGGGGTGTAAGTCTGCTCTTAGACTATGCTAATGAAAAACTAGTCGTACTATACAGCAAAAATAAGTCATCCCACAAGAAAATGGATGGGTCTTCACTGACCTCCGGCGATGATCTGGGAGATATACTTGTCCTCTTCGTGAGTCTCGATACTGACACCAAACCAGCCGGGGCCCAGGTTAGCGCAGTATTTGTTAGCGGAATACCAGTCATACTTCTTGCCTCCGTCGTGACGCCATGAGAAGTGGTAGTCGCTGTTGTGCAGCGACAAATCCACCTGGTTCAGTCATCAGAATGAAGTTATTACTATGTTGGGCCAGCGCAAGTATATAGTTATTATACGTCAAAAAGGCTGCTCAAAGTTGGTCCCAACCCAAATTACTGAAGAGTGTACGGCGCGGGAAGGGGACGGTGGATAAATTTCATAACAGTGAGTTAATCAACCTGGTGGTGAAGAGCATCATCATATTTTCAGGCACAATAAAAAGTTTAATGTGAGTCAATTAGTGTTTCTAGATTATTTTTTTCTACTCACCTGTCCTCCACCTCCGTAGGAGCCGTATTGCTGGGCCGTCGCCACTGACACCAAGGCGAAAATCAACAGTGCCTTCATCTGGAACACAGACGTTATATTAGCGCCCCTGAAGGTAATGATGACGGTGGCAAAGTTACGTATTGTGAACATTTATTAATAACTCAGCACCACCTCTATTATTACCCATTCACCGACACTACCAGTAATACCCAAGCTATTCAATTATCACCACTGCAAGCCAGCCATCATTACTACTGACAGCACGCAGCTGGGAGAGCACCAGATCACTCACCGTGTTCAATGAGGGAATGTAACTTCAGGAAGGACTCACCCCCTTATATACGGTATGTGGGAGTCAGCGGGCTTTCAGGGTCGTGGCTGACGCGTTCCCTTCCGTCTCGAGAGAAGCATTTTCCTTGGCCGAGATTTTCACCGTGATTGAAGGTGCAGAGACGTCTCATACATAAAATTATTCCACCCTATACAGCATCATATTTACGACGAGACTATAATGGTAACAGGAATAGGATGTTCAAGATGATATTGAAATTGGAGACTATAAATTATAGGGGAACAAATACCGAAAACAATCTTTTGGACACACACCTAGGCCTAAAAGCTTGAAGACAACTTTGCAATAGAGTAGTAGTAAGGTGCGTTATTGCGGCCTTTATAGCATTACGTCAATCAGGATAACTGTTCACACAGTCGGTCTTCAAATGTTCTGTAACTCAATGTGTGAATAAGTAAGTCAGTAATGATGATGATTATTCATAGAGCTGTATGATGCACTTAAACATCTTCGTCAGTAAGTTCTCTCAGTCCCTCAGTCAGTTAGTCAGGTAGGTCGGCTATTCATAAAGCCGAGAGACCACATCATGATCTACTTGCGGTTGAGTCTTGGTGCAGATTTAGTGACATTTAGTCTACAATTTTTAATGTCTTCGGTTAATTATGCCCCTTAATGAGATTATTTTTCACAGCAGGTATACAATATTTAGATAGAGCTTATTTATTTATTGTCTAAATATAACTTCAAATATATTTAGGTTAAGTGGTTTACGTTGGTCAGATAACCGCAGCGAGACTGGCAACTTCTGCCTTTCTTAGCATAAGTAACCAAGTTCTCATCGGTAAATTCGACAATTTTTGACAGACAATTAATTTTGTCCCTTTATATCAAGTAAGCCAATTAATTATAACAAGTTCGATTCCATGTTTCGGCAAGTTTTTCTTTAGATTTTGTTTGTAACTCAGTAAACCAACAATACAGGATTATTTTTCTCTTTAGTTAAGTGAGATTTAAAACCATTCTTAGTTTCTTCATATCATTATCTTTTCTGTTTTTTCCGGTTCTTTTTTTTAAATGTTTTCATTTTTTTTACTTCTCTTATTTTATTCCTTCTCGACTCATATCATTAGTTTCTCCGTGTCATTTTAAGAAGGTGATTTCTGTAATCATTCATAGTGAATCCTTAATTTTTTTTACGTTTCTTCCTAATTCTATTATTCTTAAGTTTATCTTCCGTTATTTATTTCAGTATCATTTTCCTCATTCTCTTTCTCTATTTTTTAATTTTTGGCGTGATTTCTAAATTCCTTTCCTATTGTTTTGTTAATTTCTTTAACGTTCATAATGTTTTTACAGTATTGCTTTATTTCATCAATTTCTTGATTATTTTTGCCCTTTTCATCATCTGTATCTCAAATTTTATTTTATTAATCTTATCTTTCTCTTTTATTTTATTTTACTTGTTGCTCTTTCTTCAAATACTTTATTATTATCTTTATTCGTGTCATTTCTTCAACATATTCATTAGTCATGTATAGGTCTACTGTTATTTCATACTTGTTCAATACTTTCATTACTCTCTCTTTTACCAGAGTTTGATATCAGAACTCTCTCAGCCTCATTTACTCGTGTTAACTCTCATTGTCTATTTCCACACTCAAAGACAATCTTGGTGTTACATATTTTCCACTCGCTGGTCATTATTTATTTGACTGTCTGCTTCCATCTACCTCTGTCTGTTTGTCTGTCTGTCTCTCTCATTCTCTCTCTATCTGTTTGTTTCTCAGCTCTATTTCACATTCCATAGACAAAATGATAGATATATAGGTAGACAAAGTATGAGTAAAAAAATCTGGCAGAAAAGTCTATTTTTTCATTCTTCTTTTTATAGTTTCTGTCTCTGTCTGCACAATAATAATAATAATAATAATAATAATAATAATAATAATAATAATAATAATAATAATAATAATAATAATAATAATAATAATAATAATAATAATAATAATAATAATAATAATAATAATAATAATAATAATAATAATGGCTACATTAACCTACCTTTCTCATAGATGTATTAAGAGTTTTTCCCTGTTTGAACCTGGCGCTAAAGTTTCAACGAAAGTGGCATTTATATTTTGGAGATATTTGTCTTCTCAAACTAGCCAACATTTTATTGTGTGCATTTTGAGGTAGACCGTAGGCAATATTTTAAGGATTATAATTGTTTTGAGATTTTAAGGTAAATATTGAGGCACGTACGAGGCCAAGGAAACATTAGTTTTGCGAATGTGTGAATGTGTGTGTGGTAAATACTTGAGAAGGTTATATGTACAGTACCCAAAAATACGAAGCACGTCCACAAATTCCCAAACTCAATCATATATATATATATATATATATATATATATATATATATATATATATATATATATATATATATATATATATATATATATATATATTTATATATATATATATATATATATATATACAGGTATGCGTGTGGCTTTGGTGTCATATTCATTATTTCGTCAATGCAAATGTATCGACATTAATTGTTTTTAATTGGGAAAATAAATCGCTAATGCCAATAATTGCTTCAGATATAAGCAACCAATATTAATAGATATCATGGAAGGTCTTACAAGTAGTGTAACATAATGGAATTTCAAATAAAACCCGTCCCTCCCCGATGACAAGAGCGACCCTTGAGAAGATCAGGGGTGGGGAACAATGCCTTAGCCTTAAGAAGCTGGTGACTTGCCTGTTTTACACACGTCTGTTTATAAAGAACGATGATAACGGGTCTTCTGATCCAGATTACAGTATTTCTCGGCGGTGCGTTTATCATTAATGGCATAAATTCCTTTAAATTTTATATGAACAAAATATAGCTTCTCTAATATAAACCATAGCGAGATTTACTTCGGTGAAGAACATTAGCGCTACTAAAAAGTTCCCAACAGTTGAGCACTATCAATCTGTGTTCAAAATTCATAACACTTGAACCTAACCAATTTTGTTTTCCCTTTCCTATATAATGCCGAGAATTTTTTCGTATCACCGAAAAAAGTAATATTCTCTAAACCTGTTTATTGTTCCATTGATCACCGTTTTCTGTATGTCGATATGTTTCATTAATCTCAAACAAAACAAGATTAATGTCCTTTTTATAAATATCTATTCATTGAAATCACTCTTAAGTAGAATTGCCTTTGCATTGAATTTTTTTCGTTTATGAGTTCTGAAAATAACTTAAAAGATAATGGAAAACAAAGCAGATTTTCTTTTGTGGTTTAAACTGAACTTCCTCAGGCATATGAAATAACCAGAGGAGTTTTTTCTCCGCTACCGTGACTAAATACCTTTTCTCATGTCCACTTGAGAAAAAATCTGTCAGAAAAGTCTATTTTTCATTCTTATTTTTATAGTTTCTGTCTCCCCTCCTACACCACCCTTACACTCCACACATCCCTCTTAACACGCTACACATTCTCCTAACACTCCACACACCCCTCCTACTCCACCCTTAGCACTCCACGCTTTCCTCTAACACTCTACACACTCCCCTCCTTCACCACCCTTTGTCTCCACACATCCCTCTAACACTCTACACACTCCCTTAATGGTTCACACACCCCTCCTACACCAACCTTGCACTCCACACACACTCCAAACACCACCCGTCTTAGGGGCGTCGGCTACCCAAGGGACCCTCCCAGAGGCAGCGGTGCCCACAGGGGCCTTACTACAGGCGCCTCCTCCCAAAAGCCCTATAGATTGCAAGGTCGTGCTGTTGTACATATTGCATACGTCCAGCAATCCCTTACTTATCTGTGATTGGTTAACTCAAGTGTGAATCCATCAAATTACAGCCAATAGGAGAACAGAGCAGTCAGTCAGCACAACACCCCAACTTATGTTTTCCTGTTGGATATTCATTCTCCTTTACATTGTTCATGATGCAATGATAATGGAAACGCGATAGGAGGTATATTTATTTGCATCGTTCTAAATAATGCAAAAACAACTGCCCCCAGCAGCCCTACAGTGGCAGCTCTGCCTGGGACCCTCCCAAATGCCCGACCAGAGACAGCTCCCCCAGGGGCTATGCCAGGGGCTTCGGTGACACCGGGGTCCTCCCATAGGTAGTGGTGACCCCAGAGGCTATCCCAATGGCGTCAACGAACCCAGGGGCCTTTCAAAGAGTAGCATCGACCTCAGGCACCCTCGCAGAGGCTGCAGAGACCCCAGGGGCCCCTTCATGGACGTCGACGATCAAAGGAACCTTCCCAGGGGAAGCAAAGATCCCAGGGGCCACTTGCAGGGTCCCTCCTTGGGGCAGGGACGTCCCCAAAGGACCAACCAAAAACAGCGGCTTCAGGGGCTCTCCTAGGGGCAGCGGCGCCTCTACGGGCCCTGCTAGGAGCACCGGAGACCTCAGCGGCCCTCCCAGGAGCTGGCGGCTCCCACAGGGGTCCTGTCAAAGGCTTCGGAAACTCCAGGGGTCGTCTCAGGGGCGTTGGAGACCCTAGGAGCCTTCCCAGTGGCAGAGTCACCCCTAGGGTTTTTTGGGGGGGCGGTAGTGCCTCCAGGGGTCCTTTCAGGAGCGGCAGCGCCCCATGGGGCCGCCTCAGGGGCGTTGGCTACCCCAGGGGCACTCTCAGAGGCGGCAGTCACCCAAGGGGCCCTCCCAGAGGCAACGGTGCCCACACGGGCCATCACAGGAGCTTCGGTGACCCCAGGGGCCCTCCCAGAGGCAGTGGCGACCCCAGGTGATATCCCAATGGCGTCGGCGAACCCAGGGACCTTCCCAAGGGCAGCGGCGACTACAGGGGCCCTCCTAGTGGCGGCGGCGACCCCAGGGGCCCTCCCAGAGGCGGTGGCGACCCCAGGTGATATCCCAATGGCGTCGGCGAACCCAGGGACCTTCCCAAGAGCAGCGGCGACTGAAGGGGCCCTCCTAGGGGCGGCGGCGCTCCCAGGGGCCCTCTCAGGGGCCCTACCAGATGCGTCGGGGACCCCAGGGGCCCCTCCAGGTATGTCGACGACCCCAGGGACCTCCCAAGGCAGCAGCGATCCCAGGGGTTTTCCCAGGGGCTGGCGGCGCTCCTAGCGGCCCCTTTAGGGGCATCGGTGACACCAAGGACCCTGTCAGGGGTGTCTGCGACCGCAGAGGCCTTCCCAGTGGCAGCGGCGGCTCCAGTCGCCCTAGCAGGGGCCCTCCCATGGCGATAGTGCACCCAAAGGATCTCCCAGCGGTATCGATGGCCCAGGGAGCAATCGCAGGGGCAGCAGCACACCTATGGACCCTATCAGGGGCGTTGGAGATCCCAGGGGCCCTCCCAGTGGCAATGGCGAACCCAAGGGCCTCTCAGGGACGGCTATACCCAAAAGGACTCTCCCAGGGACAGCGGTGATCTCATGAGCCCTGTCAGGGGCCATCAAATGGGCAGCAGCGACCCTAGTGGCTCTCCCAGATGCGGCAGCACTCCCAAAGTCTTCTTAGGGGTGGCAGTGCCCCCATGGGCCCTTCCAGGAGTGGCATTGCCCCATGGGGCCTTTTCATGGACGTCAGCGATGCAACGGGCCCTTCCAGAGTCGACAGTGACCCCAGAGGCCCTCCCAGAGGCAGCGGTATCCACAGGGCCCTACTAGGGGCGCCCCCTCGCAGAAGCCCTATCTCTTGCTTGGAAGTCCTATTGTATATATTGCATACGTCCAGCAATCCCTTACTAAACTGTGATTGGTGGATTAAAATGTAAAAACACCAATTAACAGCCAATAGGAGAACAGAGCAGTTAGTCAGCACAACACCCCCAACTTATGTTTTCCTGTTGGATATTTTTTCTCCTTGACATTGTTCATGATGCGATCATACTAGAAAATGCGATGGGCGGTGTATTTATTTAATGTCATATCTCACATTGGTCTAAATAGTGCATAAAGCAACTGCCCACAGGGGCCCTACAGAGCAACGCTCCCTGGGGCCCTCCCATTAACCCTACCAGGTGTGGCGCTCCCAGGGGCAGCAGGGCCCCCAGGGGCCTAACAGAGAGGTTGCCCCTTGGAGGGCCTCTGGGGTCACTGCCGACTCTGGGAGGGCCCGTTGGATCGCCGACGTCCATGAGAAGGCCCCATGGGGCAATGCCGCCCCTGGAAGGGCCAGTGGGGGCACTGCCACCCCCGAGAACGCTTTGGGGTTGCAACCGCCTATGGGGGAGCCCCTAGGGTCGCTGCTGCCAATTTGACGGCCCCTGACAGGGTTCATGAGATCACCGTTGTCCCTGGGACAGCCCTTGGTGACCTAGCAGCCCCTGAGAGAGCCCTTGGGTTTGCCGATGCAACTGGGAGGGCCCCTGGGGTCTCTAACGCCCCTGATAAGGGCCCTAGGTGCGCTGCTGCCCCTAGGATTGCCCCCTGGGCCACTGATGCCGCTGGAAAATCATTTGGGTGCACCATCGCCATGGAAGAGCCCATGACTAGGGCGCCTGGAGCCGCCACTGCCACTGGGAAGGCCTCTGCGGTCTCAAACACCCTTGACAGGGTCCCTGGTGTCACCGATGCCCCTGAAGGGGCCGCTAGGAGCGCCGCCAGCCCCTGTGAAAAGCCCTGCAATCGCTGCAGCGGCAATCCCAGAGATCTTCTAGGGACGGTTACGCCTCCAGGTACGTTCTCAGAGACGATGGTGCTCCCAGGGACCCTGCCAGCGGCGGTGGCGCCTTCAGGGGCCCTTCCAAAGACGGTGGCTCCCCCCAGGTCTCTTTATGGGGCGTCACTGCTCCCAGGGACTCTGCGGCGCCCAAAATAATGGATAGTGGTGTCGTATATATTGCATTCGTCCAGTAATCTCTTGCTTAACTGTGATTGGTGGAGTAGGATGTAACGTCATCAAATTACAGCCAATAGGAAAACAAAGCGTCAGTCAGCACAACACCCCAACTTATGTTTCGCTGTTGGATATTTATTCTCGTGTCACTATATAAAACGCTGGGAGATATGACGTTAAATAAATACACCGCCCATCGCATTTTCAGTATTGTAGCATGCTGAACAATGAAAAGGAGAATAAATATCCAACAGCAAATCATAATTTGGGGTGTTATGATGACTGATTGCTTTGTTCTCCTATTGGCAGTAATTTGATGACGTTTCATCATATTCCACCAATCACAGTTAAGTAAGGGATTACTGGACGAATGCAAACTGTGCGACACAACTATCCATTGTTTGGGGCGATTCCGCATGTGGAAGGGCCACTGGGGGCGCCGTCTTCCCTGGCAGAGACCCTGCCGCCCCTGGAAAGGCACCAGCCGCCACTAGGAGGGCCCATGGCAGAGACGCCGACCCTAGGAAGGCCCATAGAGGCTCCACAGCCCCTGGCAGTGTACCTGGAGGCAGTGGCGCCCCATAAAGGGACCCGGGAAAGCCACGGTCCCTGGAAGGGCCCCCGAAGGCGCCACCGCCTTGGCAGGGCCCCTGGGGGCGCTGCCGTCCCTGGGAACACCCCTGAAGGTGCCCCCATCCCTGTACGGGCCAATGGAGTTGCCGCTATCCCTGTGAGGGTCACTTGTCCATGCCAGGCAAGTCGGCGCCCCCAGGGCCCTCTCAGGGTCGGCGGTGCCCCCAGGGGACCTGTCAGGAGCAGTGGCGCCACCAGGGGCGCTCATAGGGACAACCGCAATCCCAGGGGCCTTCACGTGGAAGGTGGCGCCCTCAGGGGCTCCTCCAGGGAGAGCCGAGCTCCCAGAGGCCTCTCAGAGACGGCAACGTTCCTATGGACTCTCCCAGGGACGGCGGCGCCCCCATGGGCCCTTCTAGGGGGCGCTGGGGCCCTAGGGACCCTCACTGCAATAGCGGCGATCCCTGGGATCCTTTCAGGGACGATGGCGCCTCGGGGTACGTTCCCAGGGACGGTGGTGCTCCCAGAGAACTTGCCAGAGGCGGTGGCACCTTCAAGGGCTCTTCCAGAGGCGGTGGCTCCCCCAGGTCTCTTTATGGGGCGCCACTGCTCCCAGGGACACTACCAAGGCCTGTGGCTCACCATAGGTTCTCCTAGGGGCGGCGGTGCCCCAAAATAAAGGATAGTGGTGTCGTACATATTGCATTCGTCCACTAATCTCTTACTTAACTGTGATTGGTGGAGTAAGATGTAACGTCATCAAATTACAGCCAATAGGAGAACAGAGCAATCAGTCAGCACAACACCCCAACTTATGCTTTGCTGTTGGATATTTACTCTCGTTTCACTATTTAAAATTCTGGGAGATATGACGTTAAAGAAATACACTTCCCATCGCATTTTCAGTATTATCGCAACCTAAACAATAAATAGGAGAATAAATATCCAACAGCAAAACATAAGTTGGGGTGTTGGGCTAATTGATTGCTCTTTTTTCCTATTGGCTGTAATTTGATGACATTACCTCTTATTTAACCAATCTGAGTTAAGTAAGAGATTACTGGAAGAATGCAATATGTACGACACCACTGTCCATTGTTTTGGGGCGCCGCCTTCCCTAGGAGGACCTATTGTGAGCCACAGACCTTGGCAGGGTCCCTGGGAGCAGTGGCTCCCCATAAAAAGGCCTGGAAGGAGCCACCGCCTCTGGAAGGGCCCATGAAGGCGCCACCGCACTGGCAGGGTCTCTGGGAGCACCACGGTCCCTAGGAAAGTACCTGGAGGCGCCCCCGTCCCTGAAAAGGCCCCTGGGATCACGGCGGTCCATGTGAGGACCCCTAGGGTTGCCAGCGCCCCTAGCAAGGCCCATGGGGGCGCCGCCGTGTCTGTGAGGGTCCCTAGGAGCGTTGCTGTTCCTGTGAGAGTCGCTAGGAGCGTTGCCGTCAATGAGACGCCCATGGAAACTCGGCTGTTTCTGGAGGAGCCCCTGAGAAGGTCGCCTTCCCTGAGAAAGCCCTTAGGATTGCTGTTGTCCCTAAGAGCGCCCCTGGTGGATCCAGCGCCCCTAACAGGTCCCCTGGAGGCACCGCCGACCCTGAGAGGGCCCTGGGGGCGTTTCCGTGCCTGGCATGGCCAAGTGACCCTTACAGGGATAACGTCAATCCCAGGGTCCCTTACAGGGACGGTTGATTTTGATTTTGCCGCTTGCAGCGGCTACTTTATTGTGCACCCCACACTCATCCTGTGAGCGGTAGCGCAAAAGGATTACAGAGTAGGGTTTACAAAGGGTCATAATAATTAACCCCCGTTGTCAGGATATTATGGCACTGAAAGTTACACAGTATTTCATTTACATTATTTGTTTAGTTCTATTCATAAAGGGTAACTTATTCACAAATGCGTGAGCACAGGCGTGTGAGGCAGTATGTCTGGCCTCACACTTTGTTATTCACACTTACGTGGGAGGTATTCAAGCACATTGCGTATTTGGTTCTGTACATGAGAATTGATATAGTTACTAAGTGCAAAAAAGTGGATACAATCTTAATATGTCGGCTATCTTGCCATTAAAGATGAAGTGTTGTGCCATTTCACACACAGTGTGCTTGGACCTGTCCCTAAATGGTTCTATCTTCACACAGTCGAGGACGTAGTGTTCAAGTGTGTGGCCATATGTATGGCCACACACTTTACATTTAGTTTTGTTTACATCTGCTTGAGGAACATACTGCCAAAGGTACTTATATCCTAACCTTAATCTAGCGGTTACAACATCTTGTAATCTAGTGATCTTGTTACTTGCTCCATATACATGTTTCACTTGATACATCTCATCATGGTAACCTATGGATCGACTAGTGCCTGTTTGCACTTGTCTACTTGCGTCAAACTTATCAATAAGTTCTTTCCTAATTACAGTTTTAAGGGTTCTTTTTGACAGACCCAAATTGTATTCAACGGTGTCTTTGTTAGACGCGAGTTTGGCGAGGGCATCAACTCTGTCATGTTTTATGAGGCCTATGTGAGAGGGGATCCACAACAGTTTGACTCTGACACCCCGGTCAACAAGGCACGCATATTTGTGTCTGGCTTCAGAGACAAGAGCTTGACAACCTGAGTCGAGGGTACCAAGGGCAAGTAGTGAGGATAGAGAGTCAGTGATGATGAGACTGTCAGTAACAGTGGTTTCAATGAATTTAATAGCTGTGAGTATGGCAACTAATTCAGTTTGTAGAGTGGATGCCCAGTTGTTAATTCTAACTCCTTTCTCAATTATATTACCGTCAGGTTGAGTCACAACAATAGCACTTCCAGCCCTCCCACAGGCGGTGTTTAGAGATCCATCAGTGTAGATGGTCTGTGTGATATTATCATCAGTCTGTAGAGTGTGTATGTGTTCAAGAGCTCTCAATTTGGCAGTGTGTTGGAGATAAATGCTTTGTATAATTAATTTTTTAGGCGGATACGTCGGTATTGTGATATCGAAGGGAACTGTCCGCCAGGGTGGCAGGAAGCGCTGTTGTGTCTCAACTTTGTACAGGTGGTCTAGTCCAAACATCTTCATATGTGTAGCGGTAGTTTGGATCCATTTAGACTCAGTAGTCCCATGGTTCAAACATTCTAGCAATTTTAAGGAAACAATGTTATCAGGATCACCACGCAGAAGCCTCAGGGCTATCATGAGGTTGACTTCAATTATTCTATCTTTAACACTGGGTATACCTAGTTCTTTCCTCATATTAAGTACTTTTGTGCTCATGGGACATCCTAGGATAATTCTGAGGGCTTTATTTTGCATTTTCTCGAGCTTGTCAATGCCTTTCCCGTCACGAATGACCAGGGCTGGTGCGTGGTAATCTATCAGAGATCTTATATAGCCAAGGTACATTGTTTTAACAATTCTAATATTAGCACCATAGTGCGGGCTGTACCCCGCTACACTTCTAAGAGGTCTCAGTCTGTCAGTACATTGGCGGGTTAGCTGTTGTATGGCAGGTAGGGTACAAGGGACGGAAACACCAAAATATTTAAAAGAAGTAACATAGTCAATAGTGTTGTTACCTATCTTGAACTTGGCGGGGCCGCGTTTGCGGTTACCAGCTTGTTTGATGAACACCATAGTTTTGTCAGTGGAGATAATAAGACCGAGGTGTTCACAGGCTGCGTATACATGGTTCAGGGTGGTTTGCATTTCACGATGAGTTTTAGTATGTATAAGAATATCACCAGCATAGCTGATTGAGATATTGCTGGGGTTGTCTGGTAGGGACGGAAGCGCCTTCATGGGTGTTTCCAGGGACGGCGACGTCCCCAGGGGCTCTACCACAGCGGTAACACCTTCAGGGGCCCTTCAGAGGTGGTGTATCCCCTATGGTACCTCTTTGGGGCGCCACTGCCCACAAGAACATTGCCAGGGGCTGCAGCGCTACTGTGGGCACTCCTAGGGCCGGCGGCGCTGCTATGGGCCCTGCTAGTGCCAGTGGGTGCCTTTCCAGGGGCGGCAGGGTCTCTGCCAGGGGCGACGGTGCCCCCAGGGGCATTTCCACATGCGGCATCGCCCCAAAAACTTCATAGTTTTGTCGTACATTTTGCATTCGCCCAGTAATCCCTTACTTAACTGTGATTGGTGAAGCAAGATGTAACGTCATCAAATTACAGCCAATAGGAGAACAGAGCATTCAGTCAGCACAACACCCAAACTTATGCTTTGCTGTTGAATATTTATTCTCGTTTCACTATTTAAATTCTGGGAGATATGACGTAAAATAAATACACTTCCCATCGCATTTTCAGTATTATCTCAACCTGTACAATAAAAAGGAGATTAAATATCCAACAGCAAAACATAAGTTGGGGTGTTGTGCTAATTGATTGTTCTGTTTTCCTACTGGCTGTAAGAGATTACTGGAAGAATGCAATATGAACGACACCACTATCCATTGTTTTGGAGCGCTGCCTCCCCTAGGAGGACCTATTGTGAGCCACAGGCCTTGGCAGGGTCCCTGGGAGAAGTGGCGCCCCATAAAGAGGCCTGAGGGGAGACACCGCCCCTGGAAGGGCCCCTGAAGGCACCACCGCCTCTGGCAGGGCCTCTGGGAGCAATACGGTCCCTGGAAACGTACCTGGAGGCGCCCCCGTCCCTGGAAAAGGCCCTGGGTTCACTGCTGTCCCTGTGAGGGGCCCCTAGAGTTGCCAGCGCCTTTAGCAGGGCCCATCCGGGCACCGCCGTGTCTATGAGGGTCCCTGGAAGCGTTGCTGTCCCTGTGATGGTCCCTAGGATCGTTGCTGTCCCTGAGAGGCCCATGGAAGCTCGACTGTTCCTGGAGGAGCCTGTGAAGACGCTGCCTTCCCTGAAAAGGCCTCTAAGATTGCCGTTGTCCCTGAGAGCGCCCCTGGTGGATCCAGCGCCTCTGACAGGTCCCCTGCGGGAACCGTCGACCATGAGAGGGCGCTGGTGGCGCCTCCGTGCCTGGCATGGCCAAGTGACCCTCATATGGATAGCGGCGATACCAGCTTACCTTACAGGGATGGGTGCGCCTTTAGGGCTATTCCCAGGGACGGCGGTGCCTCCAGGGGCCCTCCCACAATAGTGGGGCCTTCAAGGCCCCTTCAGAGGCGATGTCTCCCCGAGGATCCCTCTATGGGGCGCCACTACCACCAAGGACCCTGCCAGGGGCTATGGCACCCCTATGAGTCCCCCGAGGGCCCGCGGCGCTGCTATGGGCCCTCCTAGTCGCAGTGGGTGCCTTTCCAGGGGCGGCAGAGTCTCTGCAAGGGGCGACGGCGCCCCCAGGGGCCCTTCTAGATGCGGCATCGCCCCAAAAACTTCATAGTTTTGTCGTACATTTTGCATTCGTCCAGTAATCCCTTACTTAACTGTGAGTGGTAGAATAAGAGGTAACGTCATCAAATTACAGCCAATAGGAGAACAGAGCAATCAGTCAGCACAACACCCCAACTTATGCCTTGCTGTTGGATATTTATTCTCGTTTCACTATTTAAATTCTGGGAGATATGACGTTAAATAAATACACTTCCCATCGCATTTTCAGTAGTATCGCAACCTGAACAATAAAAAGTAGAATACATATCCAATAGCAAAACATAACTTGGGGTGTTGTGCTGATTGACTGCTCTGTTTTCCTATTGGCTGTAATTTGGTGACGTTGCCTTTTATTCCACCAATCACAGTTAAGTACAAGATTACTGGAAGAATGCAATATGTACGACACCACTATCCATTGTTTTGGGGCGCTGCCTCCCCTAGGCAGACCTATTGTGAGCCACAGGCCTTGGCAGGGTCCCTGGGAGTAGTGGCGCCCCATAAAGAGGCCTGGGGGGGAGGGGAGCCACCGCCTCTGGAAGGACCCCTGAAGGCACCACGCCGCTGGCAGGGTCTCTGGGAGGGCCTCTGGGAGCACCTTGGTCCCTTGGAAAGTACCTGGAGGTGCCCCCGTCCCTGCAAAAACCCCTCGGGTCACCGCTGTCCCTGTGAGGGCGCATCGGCTCTCCAGCACCCCTTGCAGGGCCCATGGGGGCGCAGCCGTTTTGTGAGGGTCCCTAGGAGCGTTGCCTTTCCTGAGAGGCCCATGGAAACTAGACTGTTTCTGGAGGAGCCTCTGAGAACGTCGATTTCCCTGAAAAAGCGCCTAGGATTGCCGTTGTCCCTAAGAGCGCCCCTGTTGGATCCAACGCCCCTAGTGGATGCAACGCCCCTGACAGGTACCCTGGGGGCACCGCCGACCCTGAGAGGGCCCTGGTGGCACCTCCATGCCTGGCATGGCCAAGTGACCCTATTAGGGATAGAGGCGATCCCAGATTCCCTTACAGGGATGAGGGCGCCTTCAGGGGTGTTCCCAGGGACGGCGACGCCCCCAGGGGCTCTGCCACAACAGTGGCGCCTTAAGGGGCCCCTCCAGAAGCGGTGTCTCCCCCAGGGTCCCTCTTTGGGGCGCCACTACCCACAAGGACCTTGCCAGGGGCTGCGGCGCCCCTATGGGCCCTCTTAGGGTCCGCGGAGCTGCTATGGGCCCTGCTTGTGGCAGTGGGTGCCTTTCCAGGGGAGGCAGGATCTCTGCCAGGGGCGACGGTGCCCCCAAGGGCATTTCCACATGCGGCATCGCCCCAAAAACTTCACAGATTTGTCGTACATTTTGCATTCGTCCAGTAATCCCTTACTTAACTGTGATTGGTGGAGCAAGATGTAACGTCATCAAATTACAGCCAATAGGAGAACAGAGCAATCAGTCAGCACAACACCCTAACTTATGCTTTGCTGTTGGATATTTATTCTCGCTTCACTATTTAAATTCTGAGAGATATGACGTTAAATAAATACACCGCTCATATGCATTTTCTCTATTATCGCAACCTGAACAATGAAAAGGAGAATAAATATACAACAGCAAAACATAAATTGGGGTGTTGTGCTAATTGATAGCTCTGTTTTCCTATTGCCTGTAATTTGATGACGTTACATCTTGCTCCACCAATCACAGTTAAGTAAGGGATTATTGGACGAATGCAATATGTACGACACCACAAGTCATTGTTTTGGGGCGCCGCCTCCCCTAGGAGGACCTATTGTGAGCCACAGGCCTTGGCAGGGACCCCGGGAGCAGTGGCACCCAATAAAGAGGCCTAGCGGGAGCCACCGCCTCTGGAAGGGCCCCTCAAGGCGCCACGCCGCTGGCAGGGTCTGTGGAAGGGCCTCTAGGAGCTCCACGGTCCCTAGGAACGTACCTCTACGCGCTCCCGTCCCTGGAAAAAACCCTGGGGTCACCGCTGTCCCTGTGAGGGCCCCTCGGGTCGACACAGCCCCTAGCAGGGCCCATGGGGGCGCAGCCGTTGTTGGAGGCTCCCTAGGAGCGTTGGCGTACCTGAGAGGCCCATGAAAACTCAGCTGTTTCTGGAGGAGCCCCTCAGAAGGTCGCCTTCCCTGAGAAAGCCCCTAGGATTGCCGTTGTCCCAAAGAGCGCCCCTGGTGAATCCAGCGCCCCTGGTGGATCCCACGCCTCTAACAAGTCCCCTGGAGGCACCGCCGACCCTGAGAGAGCCCTGGGGGCGCCTGCCAAAACTTCATAGTTTTGTCGTACATTTATTCGCCCAGTAATCCCTTACTTAACTGTGATTGGTGGCTAGATGTAACGTCATCAAATTACAGCCAATAGGAGAACAGAGATTCAGTCAGCACAACACCCAAACTTATGCTTTGCTGAATATTTATTCTCGTTTCACTATTTAAATTCTGGGTATATGACGTAAATTAAATACACTTCCCATCGCATTTCGTATTATCTCAACCTGAACAATAAAAAGGAGATTAAATATCCAACAGCAAAACATAAGTTGGGGTGTTGTGCTAATTGATTGCTCTGTTTTCCTACTGGCTGTAATTTGATGATGTTACCTCTATTTAACCAATCACAGTTAAGTAAGAGATTACTGGAAGAATGCAATATGTACGACAACACTATCCATTGTTTTGGAGCGCCTCCCCTAGAGGACCTATTAGAGCCACATGGCAGGTCCCTGGAGAAGTGGCGCCTAGAAAGAGGCCTGAGGGGAGACACCGCCATGGAAGGGCCCCTGAAGGCACCACTGCCTCTGGCAGGCCTCTGGGAGCAATACGGTCCTGAAACGTACCTGGAGGCGCCCCTGTCCCTGAAAAGGCCCTGGGATCACCGCTGTCCCTGTGAGGGGCCCCAGGGTTTCAGGCCTTTAGCAGGGCCCATCGGGCACTGCCGTGTCTATGAGGGTCCCCGGAAGTGCTTGTCCCTGTGAGGGTCCCTAGGATCGTTGCTGTCCCTGGAGAGGCCCATGGAAGCTCGACTGTTCCTGGAGGAGCCTGTGAAGACGCTGCCTTCCTGAAAGGCCTCTAAGATTGCCGTTGTCCCTGAGGCGCCCCTGGTGGATCCAGCTTGACAGCCCGCGGGAAACCGTCGACTGCAGAGAGGCACTGGTGGCGCCTGTGTGCCTGGCGGCCATGACTCATATGGATAGCGCGATACCAGCTTACCTTACAGGGATGGGTGCGCCTTTAGGGGTCCCAGGGACGCAGTGGTGCTCCAGGCCTCCACAATAGTGGGGCCTTCAGGGCCCTTAGAGGCGATGTCTCCCGAGGATCTCTAGGGGTGCCAACAAGCACCCTGCCTGGGCTGTGGTGCGCCCTATGAGTCCCTTCTAGGGCCCGCGGCGCTGCTATGAGCCCTCCTGGTCGCAGTGGGTGCCTTTCCAAAGGCGGCAGAGTCTCTGCAAGGGACGGCGCCCCCAGCCCCTTCTAGATGCGTGCATCGCCCCAAAAACTTCATAGTTTTTGTCGTACATTTTCATTCGTCCAGTAATCCCTTTACTTTAATTGTGGAGGAATAAGAGGTAACGTCATCAAATTACAGCCAATAGGAGAACAGAGCAATCAGTCAGCACAATACCCCAACTTATGTCGTTGTTGGATATTTATTCTCGCTTTCACTATTTAAATTCTGGGAGATATGACATTAAATAACTACACTCACTTCCATCTCATTTTCAGATATGCAAAAACTTGAAACAATGAAAAGGAGAATAAATATCCAACAGCAAAACATAAGTTTGGTTGTTGTGCTAATTCATTGCTCTGTTTTCCTATTGGCTGTAATTTCATGACGTTACCTCTTATTCCTCCAATCACAGATAAGTAAGAGATTACTGGAAGAATACAATATGTATGATACCACTTATTCTGTTTTGTGTGCCACCTCACCTAGGAGGACCTATTGAGAGCCACAGGCCTTGGCAGGGTCCCTGGGATCAGTGGCGCCCCATAAAGAGCCTGGGGGAGCCACCAGCGGGCTCCCTGAAGGCGCCACCGCCGCTGGCAGGGCTCTCTGGGAGCACCACGGTCCCAGAACATACCTGAGGCACCCCATCCTGGAAGGCCACAGGCATCACGGCTGTGCTTTGGGGGAGGTCATGCATGGTTGCAGCGCCCTAGCAGGGCTTCTGGGGGAGCTGCCGTGTCTGTCAGGGGTCCCAAGGAGCGTTGCTGTCCCGTGAGAGTCCCTAGGATCGAGCTGACCCTGAGAGTCCCATGGAAGATCGGCTGTTTCTGGAGGCGACTCTGAGGACGCTGCCTTCCCTGAAAGGGCCCTAGGTTGTTATCCCTCAAGAGCGCCCTGGAGGATCCAGCCCTGGAGGTCCCCTAGGGCACCGTCGACATTGAGACGCCCTGGTGGCGATCAGTGCCTGGCATGGCCAAGGACCCTCATAAGATAGCGGCGATCCCGAGCACTTAGCAGGGGATGGAGGCGCTTTCAGGGTGTCCCTAGGACGGCAACGCCCCCAGGGGCCCTGCCACAACGGTGGCGCCTAGGCCCCTCCAGAGGCGGTGTCTCCCCAGTTCCTCTATGGGGCCACTGCCACCATGACCTGCCAGGGCTGTGGTGTGGTGTTCTTATGGGCCCTTCTAGGGCCCACGGCGCGTTATGGGCCCTCCCAGATGCGGTGGGTGCCTTTCAGGTGGCAGGGTTTCTGCCAGGGTCGACGGTGTCTCCCAGGGGTTTTTCCTTAGTGAGGCATCGCCTCAAAAACTTCATAGATTTGTCATATTCGTCTAGTAACTTTAGCTGTGATTGAATACCAAATTTACAGCTGGCTAGGAGAACAGAGCAACAGTCAGACAACACCTCAACTTAAGATTTGCTGTTGATATTTATTCTCGTTTCGCAATTTAAATTCTGGGAGATATGATCGTTAAATGCACAGCCCATTGCATTTTCAGTATTGTGGTAACCTGGAACAATGGGAGAATAAATATCAAATGCAAAACATATTGAGGAGTGTTGTGCTAATTGGTTGCTCTGGTTTGTCTATTGGTTATTTGGATGAAATTACTAATATTCCACCAATCCTGATAAGTAAGATATTCCTTGAAGGATGCTGTATATGGACATTACTATCCATTGTTTTGGGGGCGTTGCCTCCCTAGAGTGACTTATTGGTGCGAGGCCTTGGCAGGGTCCTGGGAAGACTCTGAAAGCACCTTGGTCCCTAGGAACGTGCGTGAGGGCGCCCCTGTGAGAAAACCCCTGGTTCACTGCTGTCCTGTGAGGGGCCTGGGTCGCTTTAGCACTGCTGGGGCCTGGGGGCGCCGTGTCTGTGAGGGTACTAGGAGCGTTGCTGTCCCTGAGGGAGGCTCCATGGAACTCGGCTTTTCTGGAGGGGCTCCTGAGAACGTCGCTTCCTGAGAAGCCCGCAAGATTGCTGTTGTCCCTTAAGAGCGCCCTCTGATCCAGCGCCCTGGTGGATACAGAGACCTGATAGATCCTGGGGCACCGTGAGACCAGTGCACACGTAACTGAACGAAGCACATCA
>NW_024739542.1:5808579-5842858 GCF_018991925.1 Homarus americanus | reverse complement strand
CCCTGAGAGAGCCCTGGGGGCGCCTGCAAAAAACTTCATAGTTTTGTCGTACATTTTGCATTCGCCCAGTAATCCCTTACTTAACTGTGATTGGTGAAGCAAGATGTAACGTCATCAAATTACAGCCAATAGGAGAACAGAGCATTCAGTCAGCACAACACCCAAACTTATGCTTTGCTGTTGAATATTTATTCTCGTTTCACTATTTAAATTCTGGGAGATATGACGTAAATTAAATACACTTCCCATCGCATTTTCAGTATTATCTCAACCTGAACAATAAAAAGGAGATTAAATATCCAACAGCAAAACATAAGTTGGGGTGTTGTGCTAATTGATTGCTCTGTTTTCCTACTGGCTGTAATTTGATGATGTTACCTCTTATTTAACCAATCACAGTTAAGTAAGAGATTACTGGAAGAATGCAATATGTACGACACCACTATCCATTGTTTTGGAGCGCTGCCTCCCCTAGGAGGACCTATTGTGAGCCACAGGCCTTGGCAGGGTCCCTGGGAGAAGTGGCGCCCCATAAAGAGGCCTGAGGGGAGACACCGCCCATGGAAGGGCCCCTGAAGGCACCACCGCCTCTGGCAGGGCCTCTGGGAGCAATACGGTCCCTGGAAACGTACCTGGAGGCGCCCCCGTCCCTGGAAAAGGCCCTGGGATCACCGCTGTCCCTGTGAGGGGCCCCTAGGGTTTCCAGCGCCTTTAGCAGGGCCCATCGGGGCACCGCCGTGTCTATGAGGGTCCCCGGAAGCGTTGCTGTCCCTGTGAGGGTCCCTAGGATCGTTGCTGTCCCTGAGAGGCCCATGGAAGCTCGACTGTTCCTGGAGGAGCCTGTGAAGACGCTGCCTTCCCTGAAAAGGCCTCTAAGATTGCCGTTGTCCCTGAGTGCGCCCCTGGTGGATCCAGCGCCTCTGACAGGTCCCCTGCGGGAACCGTCGACCATGAGAGGGCACTGGTGGCGCCTGTGTGCCTGGCATGGCCAAGTGACCCTCATATGGATAGCGGCGATACCAGCTTACCTTACAGGGATGGGTGCGCCTTTAGGGGTATTCCCAGGGACGGCGGTGCCTCCAGGGGCCCTCCCACAATAGTGGGGCCTTCAGGGCCCTTTTAGAGGCGATGTCTCCCCGAGGATCCCTCTATGGGGCGCCACTGCCACCAAGGACCCTGCCAGGGGCTGTGGCGCCCCTATGAGTCCCTCTAGGGCCCGCGGCGCTGCTATGAGCCCTCCTGGTCGCAGTGGGTGCCTTTCCAAGGGCGGCAGAGTCTCTGCAAGGGGCGACGGCGCCCCCAGGGGCCCTTCTAGATGCGGCATCGCCCCAAAAACTTCATAGTTTTGTCGTACATTTTGCATTCGTCCAGTAATCCCTTACTTAACTGTGATTGGTGGAATAAGAGGTAACGTCATCAAATTACAGCCAATAGGAGAACAGAGCAATCAGTCAGCACAACACCCCAACTTATGCCTCGCTGTTGGATATTTATTCTCGTTTCACTATTTAAATTCTGGGAGATATGACATTAAATAACTACACTCACTTCCCATCTCATTTTCAGTATTATTGCGCAACCTGAACAATGAAAAGGAGAATAAATATCCAACAGCAAAACATAAGTTGGGGTGTTGTGCTAATTCATTGCTCTGTTTTCCTATTGGCTGTAATTTCATGACGTTACCTCTTATTCCTCCAATCACAGATAAGTAAGAGATTACTGGAAGAATACAATATGTACGATACCACTATTCATTGTTTTGGTGTGCCACCTCACCTAGGAGGACCTATTGAGAGCCACAGGCCTTGGCAGGGTCCCTGGGATCAGTGGCGCCCCATAAAGAGGCCTGGGGGGAGCCACCGCCTCTGGAAGGGCCCCTGAAGGCGCCACCGCCGCTGGCAGGGCCTCTGGGAGCACCACGGTCCCTAGGAACATACCTGGAGGCACCCCATCCCTGGAAAGGCCACAGGCATCACGGCTGTCTTTATGAGGGCCGCTATGGTTGCCAGCGCCCCTAGCAGGGCTTCTGGGGGAGCTGCCGTGTCTGTCAGGGTCCCAAGGAGCGTTGCTGTCCCCGTGAGAGTCCCTAGGATCGTAGCTGACCCTGAGAGTCCCATGGAAGATCGGCTGTTTCTGGAGGCGACTCTGAGGACGCTGCCTTCCCTGAAAAGGCCCCTAGGATTGCTGTTATCCCTAAGAGCGCCCCTGGCGGATCCAGCTCCCCTGGCAGGTCCCCTAGGGGCACCGTCGACATTGAGACGGCCCTGGTGGCGCATCAGTGCCTGGCATGGCCAAGTGACCCTCATAAGGATAGCGGCGATCCCAAGTACCCTTACAGGGATGGAGGCGCCTTCAGGGGTGTTCCCAGGGACGGCAACGCCCCCAGGGGCCCTGCCACAACGGTGGCGCCTTCAGGGGCCCCTCCAGAGGCGGTGTCTCCCCTAGGGTTCCTCTATGGGGCGCCACTGCCACCAAGGACCCTGCCAGGGGCTGTGGTGCCCCTATGGGCCCTTCTAGGGCCCACGGCGCTGCTATGGGCCCTCCTAGATGCGGTGGGTGCCTTTCCAGGGGTGGCAGGGTTTCTGCCAGGGTCGACGGCGCCCCCAGGGGCCCTTCCATATGCGGCATCGCCCCAAAAACTTCATAGATTTGTCATACATTTTGCATTCGTCCAGTAATCCCTTACTTAGCTGTGATTGGTGGAATAAGAGGTAACGTCATCAAATTACAGCCAATAGGAGAACAGAGCAATCAGTCAGCACAACACCCCAACTTATGATTTGCTGTTGGATATTTATTCTCGTTTCACAATTTAAATTCTGGGAGATATGACGTTAATAAATGCACAGCCCATCGCATTTTCAGTATTGTCGTAACCTGAACAATGAAAAGGAGAATAAATATCCAACAGCAAAACATAAGTTGGGGTGTTGTGCTAATTGATTGCTCTGTTTGCCTATTGGATGTTATTTGATGAAATTACCTAATATTCCACCAATCACAGATAAGTAAGAGATTCCTGGAAGAATGCAATATGTACGATACTACTATCCATTGTTTTGGGGCGCCGCCTCCCCTAGGAGGACCTATTGTGCGCCACAGGCCTTGGCAGGGTCCCTGGGAAGGACTCTGAAAGCACCTTGGTCCCTAGGAACGTACGTGGAGGCGCCCCCATCCCTGGAAAAACCCCTGGGTTCACTGCTGTCCCTGTGAGGGCCCCTCAGGTCGCTAGCACCCCTAGCAGGGCCCATGGGGGCGCCGCCGTGTCTGTGAGGGTACCTAGGAGCGTTGCTGTCCCTGAGAGGCCCATGGAAACTCGGCTTTTTCTGGAGGAGCCCCTGAGAACGTCGCCTTCCCTGAGAAAGCCCGCAAGATTGCCGTTGTCCCTAAGAGCGCCCCTGGTGGATCCAGCGCCCCTGGTGGATACAGAGACCCTGATAGATCCCCTGGGGCACCGCAGACCCTGAGCGGGCCTTGAGGGCGCTTCTGTGCTTGGAATGGCTAAGTGACCCTCACAGGGATAACGACGATCGCAGGGTCCCTTACAGGGACAGAAGCGCCTTCAGGGGTGTTCCCAGGGACGGCGAAGTCCCCAGGGGCTCTACCACAGTGATGGCACCTTCAGGGGTCCTTCAGAGATGTGTCTCCCCCAGGTTACCTCATTGGGGCGCCACTGCCCACAAGGACCTTGCCAGGGGCTGCAGCGCCCCTATGGGCCCTCCTAGGGCTCGCGGCGCAGCTATGGGCCCTGCTAGTGGCAGTGGGTGCCTTTCCAGGGGCGGCAGGGTTTCTGCCAGGGGCGACGGCGCCCCCAGGGGCCCTTCCACATGCGGCATCGCCCCAAAAACTTCATAGTTTTGTCATACATTTTGCATTCGTCCAGTAATCCCTTACTTAACTGTGATTGGTGGAGCAAGATATAAAGTCATCAAATTACAGCCAATAGGGGAACAGAGCAATCAGTCAGCACAACACCCCAACTTATGCTTTGCTGTTGGATATTTATTCTCGTTTCACTATTTAAATTCTGGGTGATATGACGTTAAATAAATATACTTCTCATCGCATTTTCAGTATTTTCCCAACCTGAGCAATGAAAAGGAAAATTAATATCCAACAGCAAAACATAAGTTGGGGTGTTGTGCTGACTGATTGCTCTGTTTTCCTATTGCCTGTAATTTGATGAAGTTACCTCTTATTCCACCAATCACAGTTAAGTAAGAGATTACTGGAAGAATGCAATATGTACGACACCACTATCCATTGTTTTGGGGCGCTGCCTCCCCTAGGAAGACCTATTGTGAGCCACAGGCCATGGCAGGGTCGCTGGGAGCAGTAGCGCCCCATAAAGAGGCCTAGGGGGAGCCACCGCCACTGGAAGGGCCCCTGAAGACGCCACGCCGCTGGCAGGGCCTCTGGGAGGGCCTCTGGGAGCACCACCGTTCCTAGAAACGAACCTGGAGGCGCCCCCGTCCCTGGAAAATCCCCTTGGGTCCCTATATGGGCCCTTCGGGTCGCCAGCGTCTCTAGCAGGGCCCATGGGGGCGCCGCCGTGTCTGTGAGGGTCCCTAGGAGCGTTGCCGTCGCTGAGAGGCCCATGGAAACTCGGATGTTTCTGGAGGACCCCCTTAGAAGGCCGCCTTCTCTGAGAAAGCCCTTGGGATTGCTGTTGTCCCTAAGAGCACCCCTGGTGGATCCAGCGCGCCTGGTGGATCCAGCGCCCCTGACAGGTCCCCTGGGGGCACCGCCGACCCTGAGAATGCCTTGGGGGGCGCTTCCATGCCTGGCATGGCCAAGTGTCCCTCACAGGGACAACAACGATCCCAGTTTCCCTTACAGGGACGGAAGCGCCTTCAGGGGTGTTCCCAGGGACGGCGACGTCCCATAGGGGCTCTACAACAGCGGTGGCACCTTCAGCGGCCCTTCAGAGGTGGTGTCTCCCCCAGGGTACCTCTTTGGGGCACCACTGCCCATAAAGACCCTGCCAGGGGCTGTGGCGCCCCTATGGGCCCTCCTAGGGCCGGCAGTGCTGCTATGGGTCCTGCTAGTGGCAGTGGGTGCCTTTCCAAGGGCAGCAGGGTCTTTTGCCAGGGGCGACCGCGCCCCCAGGGGCCCTTCATCATGCGGCATCGCCCCAAAAACTTTATAGTTTTGTCGTACATTTTGAATTCGTCCAGTAATCCTTTACTTAACATTGATTGGTGGAGCAAGATGTAACGTCATCAACTTACAGCCAATAGGAGAACATAGCAATCAGTCAGCACAACACCTCAACTTATGCTTTGCTGTTGGATATTTATTCTCGTTTCACTATTTAAATTCCGGGAGATAGATGTTAAATAAATACACTTCCCATCGCATTTTCAGTATTATCGCAACCTGAACAATAAAAAGGAGAATAAGTATCCAAGAGAAAAGCATAAGTTGGGGTGTTGTGCTAACTGATTGCTCTGTTTTCCTTTTGGCTGTAATTTGATGACTTTACCTCTTATTCCACCAATCACAGTTAAGTAAGAGATTACTGGAAGAATGCAATATGTACGATACTACTATCCATTGTTTTGGGGCGCCGCCTCCCCTAGGAGGACCTATTGTGAGCTACAGGCCTTGGCAGGGTCCCTGGGAGCAGTGGCGCCCCATAAAGAGGCCTGGGGTCAGCCACCGCCTCTGGAAGGGCCCCTGAAGGCGCCACCGCTGCTGGCAGGGCCTCTGGGAGCACCACGGTCCCTAGGAACGTACCTGGAGGCACCCCCGTCCCTGGAAAGACCCCTGGGATCACGGCTGTCCCTGTGAGGGCCCCTAGGGTTGCCAGCGCCCCTTGCAGGGCCCATGGGTGTTCTGCCGTGTCTGTGAGGCTCCCTGGGAGCGTTGCCGTCCCTGAGAGGCCCATGGAAGCTCGGCTGTTCCTGGAGGGGCCTCTGAGGACGCCGCCCTCCCTGAGAAGGCCCCTAGGATTGCCGTTGTCCCTAAGAGCGCCCCTGGTGGATCCAGCTCCCCTGACAGGTCCCCTGGGGGAACCGCCGACCCTGAGAGGGCCCTGGTTGCGCCTCTGTGCCTGGCATGGCCAGGTGACCTCCAAGTGACCCTTAGACGGACCCCTGGGGGCACAACAGTCCCCTGAAAGGTTCCCTGGTGGCGTCATCGCCCCTAAGTAGAGCCCCTGGAGTCGCCGTCACCCCTGGACGGGTTTCTGGGGGTCCCATCGCCCCTAGCAGGGCCTCTGGGGGAGCAGGCGACCCTGGGAAGACCACTGGGAGCAAAAAAGACCCCTGGGAGGGTTCCTGGAAAGTCATCGCCTCTGGCAGGGCCCCTAGGGTGCACCGACGCCAGCAACCACCTGCTAGACCACCCCGTACCATCTGGTCCTTGGAGAAAGTTCTCACCCTTCTGGGCTCAGTAAGCAATGCTCCTTCAGTCCTGCGAACTATACTGACAACCTAGCCTAAGGGCCACTGGCCCTATGTTCTTTGTTTTTCTATGTTTTTGTTCCTATGAATGTTTTTACCATGACATGGATTTATCTGATGTCTGTCTCACCCCAGGATCCATTCACCATCTAGCCATCAAAAGACTGCCTACTACAAAAGACTCTCTTCCTCGTAGTGCGAGCCAAGGGCTTCAGGTCCTCCAAGCTCAAGGTACTCACAAGGTTCGACCACTGAACCTCCTTCGCCTAAAAAGATTCTACAGTGTCCCTGAGCGGGAGAACCATAGGCTCCAGCCAGTAGCCGACACCACCACCAGCATCACCTCTTTATTCATCCTGGGTTGGGGCACCCATTGTCAGTCAGAGGACTGGCAGACAGGTTGCGGTAGGTTATAGAGGAGGCTGACCCTGGGAAGGGCACACATCCCCAAGATGTACGGGGTGTAGCAGCTTCACTGACCTTCCTGGGGACCCACTCCCTCTCACAGGTCCGAGAAGGGGGTCAGTGGAAATCAACCACCTGCTTCATAGCAAGATACCTGACTCACCAGGTGGGTCTCATCCCTCGACCCACAGACAGAACACTAGTAAAAACAAATTAATGTAACTTAGTCTAGGAATAAATAAAATTCAAATCGTCCTGCGTGTGCTCGCTGCTCCCCTTACATCCTAGCACCCCCCTTCCTGTGGAATGTAACAAGTGCACAAGCATCGAATTAAATTGAATTGAAACAGTTTATTTGGTCAGAAAAACGCAAATACAGAGTGGATAATAATGACAATATTAACATGGCTGAGCCAGTTGAGAACCTGAGCTCTCTTTTAAGCACCTGATATATACTATACATTTATCTCAAGGAAGTATAATGTAACATTTAGTATCATCTGGAATAGTACAATAGCATGGTGGTAATAAGAACATCTCATAATGTTACCACGGTTATCACTTCAATATTTATTTATTTTATTTATTTATTAATATTTTTGTGTTAGTTTTTGTATTTATATTATAATTATATACATAACCTAGTGGAATTGAAAAGCATAAGTATAATGGGGGAGCAGTACAACATGGGTTGTACAGTATTAAGGTTGAAGAAGAGGACAGAGCTGTCAGGATTATGTCTAGTTGGCAAATATGTTTATTGCAATGCAAATTTCTTATCGATTTACATGATAATTTCCGATAAAACGGTTTTGATGGTATAATAAAAGCAGGTACTGTAAATATAGTAGGTATTACAAGAAATATTAATACTTAAGCAATAGATATTTTTTCAGAGATGATTTAAAGGAAGGGAGCAAGCTCATCTCACTAAAATAGGGGCATTGAAGCTTAAAGAAAAGCCTGTTTTTTGGTGAGTGAGTGAAGCTAGTGCCAAGCACTTAATTCTGCCAATCCTTCGACTCCATCCCCCTACTATTCCTGATGTAGGTTTTGGAAAGGAACGACCCCTGAAACCGAGTCAGGTACGCCGTAGCATGGCGCAGTCATTAATGGGCCCTTCTGCTCAGGTACCCATTCTCTCAAGTTTCCCGTTTTCTTCAACTGCTAGTTGTAGCCTAGTTTAGTCTAGTTGCGTTAAAATTTGGCCCTGTCACCCCCTAGGTTCCCACCTATGGTGATATCTTCGCTCACTCACCAAAAATAGGCTTTTCTTTAAGCTTCAAAGTCCCTAATATATATATTGGGTGTGTGAGTGTGTGTGTATTCTTTTCAGGGGACCAACTCAATGGAAACAACAACATGAAATTTTAGTTTAGTTTATATACCACCATACAGGTGTACTTGAGAACTATCTGAAGTAGAGAAGAATAAGTGCTGTGGGTGGGCCTTCGAACATATACCCTGTGCAGTATATATAGGAGACGACAGTGCTCAAATTAAGCCTCCAAGGAATAGTGTGTTACATCTACGAGTGGCTGTAGATCCTAGGACGCTCACAGATGATGGGCTTCTGGTGGTGGCAAGCAATGTCGTGCCAGGTGACGCCGTCCTGATAGAAGTGGTTGAGAACGGCCAGACACTTCTCGTTATGGTTCTCACGGTTGTCGGGTTGTGGCAGTCCAGTGCTGTGAAGAAAGAAGGTGGTAAAGTGGTGATGGAGGGTGGCATTGTGTGGTGAAGATAGGGAAATATAGAGAAAAGAGTATAGAGAGGGAGGGATAGGGAATGGTTAGAGAGAGGGGGAGCGAAAGAACACTGTAAGAGCAGAGGATACAAAAAACCGAAGAGAGAAAAGGGATTTTCTTTCTATACTTATCATTATTTTTTGTTATTACTTACCTTTTGGCATAAAATCTATTTCACTAAGCTAAGGCAAACGAAAACAGAGAACGTATTCCAGTGTAACAATTGTTTACGACTCATGGAAGGAAGACCAACACTTAAGAGTAACTAGAGGAATTTAGTTCCAGATGATTACAAGCTGAAGGAAGAACTATTATGATACTTTAAGCCAAGCTTAAAATATTTCTAAAGTCTCATAAATCTTGTACGAACTTTGAGCAATAAAGAAAAAAATATTGATACGAGATCAGGGAATCACCAACCATTTTGAAGGCTGAAACTCTTTTTAAAGAACCCTCAAGTACAAGTTAAACATTCTTGGACACCTGGGAAAGAATATTTATAAGAGTAGAGTAGTGATCTAAGACTTACGCTCCAGTGTAGGACCAGTTAAGATCACGGAATTCGTTCCCAGAGGGCCACCTCCATCCATACTCACTCAGGTATCCACCCGTCCAGATGTACTTCAGTTTGTCTGTAAAGAAAATAAATATATTCATATTCACACATAACTGCCGGAAAGTTCAGATTTGGGGGGATTTTTATCTACAAATTTGAAATTTTCTTTGGTGTATAGAATTTTTATTTATTACAGTATTGATATTACTGTGACCGTTGGCGTGACCAACTTTTAAAGGCATAAATTCACCCCGATCTCAGATTTCTCTTTTTTTTTTTTGAGACTTAACGTTGATCTCTGAGACCCTTCACGTTCAACCTACTTTAACAAAAGATACTAATGGGAGTGTGTCCTGTATGCAAACTCAGACTGGCCATTGTGCCTTTGTGCCATGGGACATGAGCCCCAACAGGCAATCATTGTGGGCCCTACCTTCCTCCCCTTTATAAAATATTCGTTAGACATTCAGATACTACCATGATATCTACAGTAAATTCTAACTACTCTGAGCCAACGGCACGTGCATAAGGAAATGGGTCAGGGATGTTATTACCGCGGTCTCTTTTCTCCATTAACTAATGGTATCGTGGTAGATGGCACAGTTGACAGGTCAGGAAACGTCAGTTGGGTGAGTGAGTCTTCTCAAAAAATAATAAACCTGGTGACACATGCATAGTTCATAGATGACTATCTGTGCTAATGGGGTGGAATGGGCTCCAACTATCAGTATACTACTATTACTACTACTACTACCACTTTGCTGTCACTCGGAGTCGAGTATTACGATCATCCAGCTATGATAAAATGAAATGAGTTAGCATGGATGTCACCTTCATTGGTGAGCTCTGAGGTGACTAAAGAGGCCGATACGGAACCGGCAGGGTCGTCCACAGATGTTGCACTTGTGAGGGGCTACATCTAGTGTGGGAGGGGCGGCGGCAGCGTCTTTCCGGCGTTGGCACTTGTCTGCCTCTGTATGCAGGCGGGCTAACTAGAAAGTATTGACACCTTTTCGTGTGGTGCTTCTCCAAGCGTTACGGTGTGGAGTAATCGTCTCCCAGGTGAGGAGGTCGATTAGGCACTTTTTCAGGTTTGTCTTAAGACTATACTTATACCTTTTCAGTTACCTGCCAGCATTACGTTCACAATTCATTAGGTGACTGTAAAGTAGCTGCTTTGGCAGTTTACTGTCATCCAAGCGAGTAACATGGCTAGTCCAAATTAGTTGTTCATGGATAAAGTTAGCCTCGATGCTCCTACAGTTGGTGTCAGCGAGAATACTGTCTTCCCAGCGAACTCAAGAGGTTGGAACATAGACTACGTTGGTGAAAGTTTTCAAGGGCCTTGAGATGCCTCCTGTATGTGACCTATGTCTCGCTGCCATATAGCAGGGTGGGGAGGACCACTGCTCGATATCCCCGCAACTTTGTAGATAATTTCAGCTACCCTACAGCTGAGGACACGGCTACAGAGTCTGACAAAGGCTTAAGATGCACATCTGATCCAATGTTGAACCTCTTCATCGATGTCCGTGGTGGTGGACAAGTGAGAGCCGAGATACTGAAAGTGGGTAGCATTAGAGAGGGTAGTACCGTTAAGCTGGATGGATGGTGGAGGTGTGGCTGAACCAGAGCCAGGCTGAAAGACAATCTGAGTCTTACGTACATTCACCTCAAAGCTGAAGTGTGCATATGCATCTGTGTAGGTGTTCAGGATCTCCTGTGGGTCGTATTCAGTGTGATCGACAAGGGTGAGGTCATCCGGCCGTCAAAAGACTGCCTACTACAGAAGACCCTCTTCCTCGTAGCTCTGGCCAGGGGCTTTAGGTCCTCCCAGCTCAAGGCACTCACGAGGTTCGACCACTGGACTTCTTTCACCCAAGGAGACTCTGCAGTGTCCCTGGCACCTTCTCCCATCTCCCTGGCGAAGAATGAACGTGAGAACCACAGGCTCCAGCCAGTAGCTGTTCCGGCATGGAAGGTGGAGGGCAAGCACCATCGACTCTACCCGGTCGGGACCCTCCGCCATGGCCGACAGCACCACCTCTTCGTTCATCCTCGGTTGGGGCACCCGATGTCAGTCAGAGGACTGGCAGACAGGTTGCGGCAGGTTAAAGTGGAGGCTGACTCTGGGAAGGCCCCACGTTCCTGCGACATAGGACCTTCATTGGCGATTCTGAGGACCCACGCCCTCTCACAGGTCCGGAAAGGAGGTCATTGAAAATCGGCCTCCTGCTTCATAGCAAGATACCTGTCTCACCAGTTGTCAGATGCACCTTGTGTGGCAATGGGTCTCACAGCTTGAGCATGCTAGTAAAAACAAATTAATGTTGCTTAATCAAGGAATAAATAAAATTAAAATGGTCCTCCGTGTGCTCACTGCTCCCCTTACATCCTATCACCCCCTTCCTTGTTGAATGTAGTAAGTACACTAGCAAGTTCATTTCACTATAATAGGGGATTTGAAGCTTGCTGAAAAATATAATTTTTGTGAGTGAGCGAAGCTAGTTCACACACTTAATTCCACCCTTCCTCTGGCTCCATCCTTCTGCTATTCCTAATGTAGGTTTTGGAAAGGAACGACCCTTGAAACATGGTCAGGTACGCCGTAGCACAGCATGGGCAGTAAGGAGCCTTCTGAGCAGGTACCCATTCTCACAAGTTTCCCGTTTTCTTCAACTGCTATTTGCAGCCTAGTTTAGTCTAGATGTGTTAAAATTTGGCCCTGTCACCTCCTAGGTTTCCACCTATAGTGATATCTTATGATGTCTAATAGCAAGTGTACTAGCTGTGCCCACTCACCAAAAATAGGCTTTTCAGCAAGCTTCAAAGTCCCTATTATAAGATGTCCTAGGGTTGTGTTTATGAGTGGTTACTCACGGTAGGTGATAATGGAGTTGATGAGCTCACTCTCATCGTAGTCCTCAATACTAACGCCCCTCCATTCTGGGCCGAGGTTACTGCAGTAGTAGAAGGCGTCCTGCCCCGTGTACTTGTTGGCTCCATCATGGACCCAGGAGAAATGGTAGTCGCTGTTGCCGTTGCTCAAGTCCACCTGCAAGAGATTAAGAAAGTTAAATATGAGAGAGTAAAATGTAGAATATTTGTAGTAATTTCTGTATTATCTCAGCATGAGACCGAGTTTCATATGTAATGTAGACCCGGAGAAGGGAGAGAGTAGCCTGTGGGGCATTTGCATCAGTTCTGAATAAAAGAATCGCAACAAGGTTTCTATGTTTGTTGGAAATGATTAGTAATTTGTTACTTTACAATCCCCGGAAAGGGATAAAAAAAAATTGAAGTAATGGTCACAATTCTAAATTTTTTGTACGCGAAATGAGGGTTCGATACCAGGCTACCAACAAGCAGGGAAATGTAAGAGCGTGAAAGCTTTGTATCGACTTTGCATTCTATAAAGCGAAAACAAACTAACTGGAAGACAGCCAAAAGAATTTACAAATATTTATACCAATTTTGTATTCTTTAAGGAGAGATAAGCGACTACCAAGAGAGTGATAGTTGTTGACCTAGCTACTCAAAGAAAGATATAAATGTTGCATCCTATTTCACTCTCTCTAAGTTCCTAATCAACGTACCAGCTGCTTGGCGTACCTTCTGGAGAATCAAAGTTGTGGAACGATTTTAACCCCCCCCCCAAAAAAAGAAACCCGGGCTCGATCTTTGCAAATGGAGAAAGAATGTTGGAGCATTTGTAGTAGTGGCAATAATAAAGCGACAAGCTGTGGCAATTTTAAGACAGTGTATGAACATCTCTCTCTCTCTCTCTCTCTCTCTCTCAGGACTTACTAGACCACCTACGATGCCTTGCGAGATGGAGGAGACTGGTAGACTACCGCCAATGGCCACACCAACACCATGGCCAACAGTTCCACTATGGACAACTCTTCTGTCACCGTAGCTTCCACCACCCACACCATGGACTATGGAACTACCACCATGGACGATACCTCCACCGCCATGATGACCTATACTTCCACCATGGATAACGCGTCCGCCTCCACCATGGCCTACAATTCCACCATGGATAACTCGTCCACCTCCACCATGGCCTACAATTCCACCATGGATAACTTGTCCACCTCCACCATGGCCTCCAATTCCACCATGGATAACTCGTCCACCTCCTCCATGGCCTCCAATTCCACCATGGATAACTCGTCCACCTCCACCATGGCCTACAATTCCACCATGGATAACTTGTCCACCTCCACCATGGCCTCCAATTCCACCATGGATGACGGGACCACTGGAGACGATACCCCCACCATGGGCCAGACCTCCACCATGGGCCAGACCTCCCCCATGTACTTTTTCAGCCGAGGTAACCACAGCCACCACTGTCAACACCAGCAACACCTTCATCTGCAATATGTAACACTGAATTAATTTTTTGCAACATACACAATAAAATTGACTTCTGCAACATACAACACAGAATCAACATTTAGTAGACAACATAAAATTAACATCTGCAACATTCAACAAATAGTCACCGACTGCAACATGCAAAAATAAGACAACATCTACATCGTACAACACAACAAAGAACTAACGTCTGCAACATAAAAAACTAAATTAGAATCTGCAACATACAGCACACTGAATCAACACCTGCAACATACGATACTAAACTAAAGCCTGTTCAAAGTATAAGTAAGCTTGTGTGATCATACTCTTTCAAAATATACAAACTTAACAATTATGTGTAACTCCTATTAGTAATGACACTAATAATCCTCTTCAACTATGTCAGTCAGTTCAAGAAAGTTTAAATTTAACTGAACGATTGATTACTGACTGACTGACTTACTGACTGGATATTTCACTGTCTGTTGTTCCTGTTCATCAGTAGTTGTCTGAGGCAGATTATTCAAAGTCTGGATCACAAGCAGTAAGGTTGTCTAACAGAGCGTGAAATATACTCATAATGTTAATTTAGCACAGACTAAACAATTAGGTTATATCTGATTTACATAATTTAGGAAGACATTACTTCGTCACTTTGAAATTAAGGAGGTGTACAGTACAGTCGCTTGTAATTTTTCCTAACACAGTGGTTCCCGTGTTTTGTGAGATGTGTCAACTCTGTGGAATTCTTATGTAGCCTCCTTAGTCTGGCTCCTATTGCGAGGTTCCTTACGGCCATTCCGGGAGTTTTAATACTATGTAAACAAACACGGAGTTGCCAAATCTCACAAAACGACCGAGTCACTGTATCAAGTATCTGTGCAGGCGAGTGTACAGTACATACCATTAAATCATAACTGCAGTAACCTCTTTCGAATATTGTACTGTTCTGTGCTTCTGTGACGGGCCTTTTATATATATATATATATGTATATATATATATATATATATATATATATATATATATATATATATATATATATATATATATATATATATATATATATATATATATATATATTATATATATATATATAATGGGTTTGTCTTAAGGGAATCTCAGACGTATGAGGAATCAGATATTTTGAAGACCACTCTCTTATCATAGTGCTACAAAGAAGTGAAGGAATAATATCATTGCAATGTTAGAGTATAATAAATTGTAAAATAAAAATTCTGATTGAAAATAAAATAAAGTTGTATGTCTACACATTGGTGATAATATTTCCTTTACTTTAATTTCCTGACGGACGTGTTTTATGGTGATATTTTCTTGTTCTTCAGTAATGGAGACATTCAAACGCTGGTATATTTATGTACAGTAACCAATAATACCACGATGCTAAACATCTATTAAAACTGTTATCAACGTTATGACTGTGTCTGATGATTCACTTCTGTTCTAAAATGTTCTTCAATGTTCTCCACTGAAAGGAACATCGTTTAAGTTAGAGGCAGTCGACACTAACCAGAGAGAAAACTACTCTCTATGTTTTAACTGGGTTCTTTCCTGCGGTATAACTTCATCTAACCGTTCAGTGTTCTTCTATGTATTGTATTACACTCAGGGAGTTGACGATGAAACAAAGTAGTTAACTCAATACCCACAACTGAGTTAACTCATTGCTCTTTAATGCTCTTATCTGCAGTGTTGTTCATTTAACCACAGTGAATAATTTTAAACAAAATAAATTAAGGTTTTCTTGATGTTCTCCACATAACCAAACTGAGAAATAAATAAGATTAATTTCAATTCTTATTCTTGTCAACTTGTTTCTGTTCAACTGTATAACAATTTTGTTCTATAATATAACGACATTTAGGGTTCTTTAAATGTTCTATTCTGACTCCTTGTCGCTTGTGTTCTGTTCAGCGGTACAACTTTGTATGTTCTATGGTACAAAGTTATTACTGTTACCTTTAAATGTTCTTTCCCAGTAAGGGTATCCCCAGCTCACCGTGGGCAGGGAACGAGTGGTAAACCCACAACTATGCCCCTCCTTTTAAATGAGAAATTGGGTTCAAGGTAAATTTTTTCTTCGTCCAATGGGTCATTGGAAGCTTGGGAGAGGAAGAAAGGGGAGGACGCAGAAAAAGGAGGAAGAAGTGAATGGAATAATATGGAAGCGAAAGAGGATATGGAAGCAGCAGTAGGAAGGAGAAAGAGGGAGATCAGAGATATAAAAAAGGAGACGATAATAATAATAATAATAATAATAATAATAATAATAATAATAATTATAATAATAATAATAATAATAATAATTATAATAATAATAATAATAATAATAATAATTATAATAATAATAATAAATTACCTGAGATCCAGACAGACGAACATACTGGTTAACTAAAGTGCAGGTTTTTGTGACGGTGTGAGACAGTTACATATGGATGCTTCTAAGGGTTACCAATAAAATAAGAGAAATTGATGCTAACAGAGGAAATAGTTAGATAGCAATATAGGAAAGGAATGGAAATTGCAGATGATGGAGAGCAAGAGTGGAAGGTGAGAGAAGGGATTGAGAGGAAGTACAGGTTCAAGTACGGAGAGGAGGGAAGGAGGTGTGGTGAGAGAAGGAGGTGTGGTGAGAGAAGGAGGTGTGGTGAGAGAAGGAGGTGTGGGAAGGAGGTGTGGTGAGAGAAGAGGTGTGGTGGTGAGAGAAGGAGGTGTGGAGAGAAGGAGGTGTGGTGAGAGAAGGAGGTGTGGTGAGAGAAGGAGGTGTGGTGAGAGAAGGAGGTGTGGTGAGAGGAGGAGGGTGAGAAGGAGGTGTGGTGAGAGAGGTGTGGTGAGAGAAGGAGGTGTGGTGAGAGGAGGTGTGGTGAGAGAAGGAGGTGTGGTGAGAGAAGGAGGGTGTGGTGGAGAGAAGGAGGTGTGGTGAGGGGAAGGAGGTGTGGTGTGTGGTGAGAGAGAGGAGTGTGGTGAGAAGGAGGTGTGGTGAGAGAAGGAGGTGTGGTGAGAGAAGGAGGTGTGGTGAGAGAAGGAGGTGTGGTGAGAGAAGGAGAAAACTGGATATGGAGGAGGAGGAGAGTTAAGATGAGGAAGATGAGGGAGGAGAAGGAAGGGAAGAGGAGGAGGAGGGGGAAAAGGAGGAGAAGGGAGGGAAGAGGAGGAGAAGGAGGGGAAGAGGAGGAGAAGGGGGGAAGGAGAAGGGGTGGAAGAGGTATAAAACTGTGAAAAGGTGAAGGTTTTCCACTACAAGAACTTGTCCGTACTTTCACTTTATCTGTTTTACTCTATCCGTATTTTGTGGTCATCTCCTTCTCTATCTATATTCTTTTCTTCTTTTTCTCTTTCTCTATATATCCCTCCGCTTCTTTCTCTTACAATTTACACACTTTTTTTCTCAATATATTATCCGATATTTTTTCACTTTCATTTTGTACATTTCTCTCCTATTCTCGCTCTCTTTCTTTCTCTAACGATATATTTAACTCCATCTTTTTCTATCTCAGTATATTATTTTTTCTCTCTCAACTATATAACCTATGTATGTATGTATGTATGTATCCCAGGGTGGGTTCCGACATCCAGTACTTACGAGTATACACCGCCTAGTTTGCTCTGCATGACTCGCTGTTAGACAATGACCACAAGAACTTAAAACCGTGTCTGACCTAACCAATTATATGACAGGTGTTGGGTGGAGTCTCAATGCCACGAACCACTGTGTGTGAGAAATACACGTTTATTATTATTATTATTATTATTATTATTATTATTATTATTATTATTATTATTATTATTATTATTATTATTATTATTATTATATTTTTTACCTTTGACTGCCACTCTACTAATATTGGTTGTAATATACCTTTAACCATTGATCCAGCAGCTTATTACGCAAAAGTTCAACAAGTAGGGTACGAGAATGACGCAGTACAAAATGTTGATAAAAAAAAACCTTAGAGGTAAGGAGTTGGTGTACATGAAAGAGGTAAATGTCCCACCTCATACATACAGATGGCGACTGACCTAAAGCTTTGGAGAAGACCTGTAGTGTCAGGCTTGGTTATGTTACACCAGACCAGTATTAACACTGTAACTCTTTTCGTTCTAGATTGATATAGCGAATATACTTATATGAGTATATACACAGATGACACTGACTACATACTTACATGTACACAGGTGGCACTGACTGCATACTTACATGTACACAGGTGGCACTGACTACATACTTACATGTACACAGGTGGCACTGACTGCATACTTACATGTACACAGGTGGTACTGACTACATACTTACATGTACACAGGTGGCACTGACTACATACTTACATGTACACAGGTGGCACTGACTGTATACTTACATGTACACAGGTGGCACTGACTACATACTTACATGTACACAGGTGGCACTGACTGCATACCTACATGTAAACAGGTAACACTAACGTGGATACTACACGCTTTCTTCTCGATGTAAATTACTATCATCACACATTAACAAAACACATTCAGTATCATAACAGATGACATCAGTTGAATAATTTTCCTGTAAGTTGTAATTGTTTTAGTGACACTTTAGATCAATCTACTCCTGCGACTTTTGTTTTTCCTGTTAACTTTTGCAACTGAAAACAAATATCTCGCTTTTTGATGGGAGGTTTAGTATTTGTTTATATATCTATGTATGTATTTGTCCTTTTGTCACCATTAACGAGTATATAGTGACCTACCTACCTTGCGTTGAGTTTATACAGTACATATATAGCAGTGATTTTGTTTTCTTCACAATATCAGGAGCATTAATCTTGTAACACCAGTTCAAGGATCTCCAGTTTCATGTTTTTTTGGGGGGTTTTTTTGCCAACATAGTTCTCGCCTTACATATATATTTTTAACCATTCCTTAATTTCCTTTGGTTTAGATTTTTCCTGAATTTAAGATGAATATTTGTCATTTATTTTTTTTTAGTCTTTACATTATATGCATACCTTAATTGTTTCTCCCCTTCAACTTTGAGTTCAACTTATATATAATTAATATTAGCTTATGAGTTACGTTATCTACCTCGGGTTTTCTCGTTCGTTGATTCACCTGTTGTGTCAAATCGGGTCATCAGTCTGTATACCTGTTCTCACATACACCTTTCACAATGATTTTTTTTCTTCTTCAAATTTCCAGCTCGTCATCATTGCTAAAAATTGGGATGTGGTTTTTTCTTTGGTTTATTTCCATATTTATTGATGAGGAATTAATTGTTTTTCGTCTACTGATGAATGGTGATGACTTGATGAATGATGATGACCTGATGAATAATGATGACCTGATGAATGATGACCTGGTGAATGATGATGGCTTGATGAATGATGATGACTGATGATGACTTGATGAATGTTAATCACCTGATGAATGAATATGACCTGATGAATAATGATAACCTGATGAATGATGATGACCTGATGAATATAAATGACCTAATGAATGCTAATGACCTGATGAATGCCAATGACCTGATGAATGCTAATGACCTGGTGGTGAATGCTAATGACCTGATGAATGCTAATGAACTGGTGGTGAATGATGATGACCTGATGAATATAAATGACCTAATGAATGCGAATGACCTGATGAATGCCAATGACTTGATGAATGCTAATGACCTGATGAATGCTAATGACCTGGTAGTGAATGATGATGACCTGATGAATGATGGTAACTTGATGAATGATAACGACCCGATGGTGAGTGTTGATGACCTGGTGGTGGACGTTGGTGACCCCTGTCGTAACATTAGTAGAGGCAGGGGTCATAACCTGGATACTCAACACTCTAGTATTATGTGATTCACTCAGAAAAACTTCTCTCGTTGCTCATGCGTGTAAAGTCCATTCCTAACTGACTGAGTAAACTGTGCTCGTCTCCTCTGTCCCTATAACCCGTGAACGAATAAAAATACAATGATAATCCTTGGTATATACTCGAAAATAATGGTGTGTGTGTGTGTGTGTATATGTTCCGAAACTACTTCTTAAGCTATTATAATTTTTGGGTGATAATGTCAAAGTTGAAGGCCACAGGTTCAGATGAGTCATCACCAAAGTAGACTGACTCAAGGTTTCAGCTCAGTTTAGATCCTGAAGGGTGACACACCGTCAATTATAACTGATCTACATTTAAGTAGTTTATCTTCAGTTAGTTAACATTCTTTTAACATTGTGAGGCATTACAGCTGTTTATTGAGTTAATTTTCATTTTATTCCAGATGTGTACTAGTATGAGTAGTCTATTTCATAAATAACTTTTATTAATGTTGGAATTCATTTAGAAACTATATAAAAATGAGTCAATAGGATTATAAGAACAGAGAGTTTTATAATAGAGGTTTTATTTGTTACTCATATTCAATCAATTGGATTTTAATATATTATATTAAAATATAATTGATTTCGTGAACATAAAAACTTTTTTTTTATTGAGATTTTTATCAATTTCAAAATGTAAAGACATAGTTTTCATACTAAATATTAAAACACTTTAGACGAAACGAAGAGAAAAATGTTTTATAAACACGTCTATAAAAGTAGGATTTAATGAAAATAATTATTCTTATTGTAAGTGATAGTAAGTTGCCCACCTCACTCAACTTTTTCCATCAACCAGAAGTAAACAACCTTGATCTGAATATATATACACAGTGTTCTAGAAATCACGAGGATAAATTATGAGAGTTCTAATATGTTTTCTATGGGAAATATTATATGTATAAACTGATCTACGTGTGATATATCATGTTTAATATTGTATATGTATTATGTACATATTTATCTAACTGTGTACTATTATGTGAAGTATATGTATTGTTATCTGTGTCACGTGTAGGAATAGTTTGTAGACACCCTGTATGTCAAGAGCCCCAGGTGAAGGAGAACCAGTCACCCCAGAGAAAATTCTTGCATTACAAAAGAATATAAGTATTAAAACCGATGGTAATACTGCTACTACTACTACTAATAATAATAATGATAATAATAATAACGATGGGTAAAAGAGAAAGAAGAAGACTACAGATAATTGTACTACACAAGTGAAAATCTCCCTCTCTCTCTCTCAGAAACTCAAGTATTTTCTCGTTTGTGTGTTGAAGAGCTTTACTAGGAATGACCATAAAGACGAGTTTGCTCCGGGTCTTTGTAGGATAATTCGTAATGCTTGAACAGGATCTTTTTCATAAGAGATCTTCGTCAAACAGGAAAGTTGGTTGAGGAGCTTTGTCAGGAGCAAGCACTTGTTATTGTATCTCTTTAAACCTCTCTCGTGTTATTATCTTCACTTCACTAAAGCTTCTTTTGGAAAACGAGATTTGGGAGCATTTGGGAGAGCCAGAGAGAGGATGTTACGTCTCAATGTATTTTTTTTTTCCTTTCTTGATAGGATTTTAAGATTCTCCAAGAAGAAAAAATATAGTTAGGAGTCATTAAAAGTTTAAAAAATTTCACTATGATACGACTAAAATTATTAGTCAAAATAACACTAAAGTAATTACATTAAATTTTAAATTTCTAGAAGGACAAAAGATCATTAAGAGTTACAATTTACACGAGAGATATATCTATGTTGTGTTGTCAAAGAAAGAGAATCAATTGAGACCCTGCAATTGTGTGTAAATGAGGCAGAAAGTCAGATCAGCAACCTGGGACTTGGTCACAATTTTTGTGATGCCATATGGCAGCAGGGTCTACCATTAGACAAAACATTATGCTTTAATGATAAAGAAATTTCCCAAAAATCATGACACCAAATCAAATTTTAAATAGGGAAAAAAAATTAAAAAAGCAACCATTCATACAAAGAAATAAAATAAGAAAGCAATCAAGGAACTACACGCAACAAGTCAATCCAAGAAACATATAAGCAAGAAGGAATTAGTGGCCGAAACACACAAACAAGAAGTCAGCATAATCAACAAAACGATCAAAGAATTAATCAAGAAAATACATAAACAAGTAAACAACATCTGGGTGTAAACGGGTCTCCAGAAATAGTCACAAAGCTTTCGTTACATTGAGCAAGTCCTGATGGAGTGCGGCGGTGGTGACACCAAAACGGAGCCACAAGTGGACGAGTGAGTGTCAAGGTATCCAGAGTGCTTGTATGTCAAATGGTTAAGAGTGCCCTTAAGTGTATGTCAAGAGGTTAAGATGTTTAGAGTATATGGTAAGGGATTAAGGCAACGGTTATTTTTTCCCTCGAGTGTATGGTAATGGGTTAGGTGTGTATACAAAGTGTGTTTCTTTCTCTTTAACTATTTAGTTATATATATATATATATATATATATATATATATATATATATATATATATATATATATATATATATATATATACACATATACACATATATACATATATACATACATACATACATACATACATACAATCAACACCTCAACCCGCCAGGATTCGAACCCACGGCCCATTAGAGGTTCACGGCGCCATAAGCTCGTTGAACAGGCTTTGTGTGAAATATAACAAAGTCTAGGACTGCTTTTAGTATCCTGGTGGTCCAGAGGTTAGCGTTCCCCGGTCACAGTCATAGGCTTGTGGCCGTGGGTTCGAATCCTGGCGGGTTGAGGTGTTGATTGTATGTAGAAGTCCGCGTGCTTTATTGGGCTAATGAAATATATATGGATCCTCGTGTTTCGAAGCCGGATTTGGTAAAACGTTACTCTGACCACCAACGTGATACGGGTGGTCCCCATTAGAGGTTCACGGCGCCATAAGCTCGTTGAACAGGCTTTGTGTGAAATATAACAAAGTCTAGGACTGCTTTTAGTATCCTGGTGGTCCAGCGGTTAGCGTTCCCCGGTCACAGTCATAGGCTTGTGGGCCGTGGGTTCGAATATTTATAATATATATCTTGATAAAATCACACGGGAAAAGGGAAACAACGGAGCACCTTAGCTTTCGTCTTTATTCAAAACATCTTCAGAGGCCTCTGAAGATGTTTTGAATAAAGACGAAAGCTAAGGTGCTCCAAAACTATCACGTTTTCATTGTGGATCTACTCTACATGATATATATATATATATATATATATATATATATATATATATATATATATATATATATATATATATATATATATATATATATATATATATATATATTTCAATTTTTGAATCCATATAACACGTGGACTTGAAAATATAATCAACGACCTCACCGGCGGGATTCGGTACTCAACCTATTATGGGACCAGGGGAACACTACCGACCATACCTAAATCAGTTCTAGACTATGTGATATTTCACACAAATTGAAGTATACATGGTACCTCGTGTTTCATACCAGCTGGATTTGGTAAAATGCTACTGACATCCACATAAGCAGCACGGGCAGTTCCCAATGAGAGGTTCACGGCGCCATCAGCTCGATGAACAGGCTTTGTGTGAAATATCACATAGTCTAGAACTGCTTTTAGTGCTCTTGTGGTATGGTCGGTAACGTTCCCTGGTCCCATGCATTAGGTCCAGGGTTCGATCCTGGCTGGTGAGGTCGTTGATTTTATATATATATATATATATATATATATATATATATATATATATATATATATATATATATATATATATATATATATATATATATATATATATATATATATATATATACCGTTTCTCTTTCTTCTCTTTACGTCTCTCTTTCTCATTCCTTCACAGTCTCTTTGTATTCCTCTCTTATTCCAACACGCCACACAGCGAGCAATACTTCCCCTCACCAACACACGTCAAATACTATCTGCAGCGGACGACCCAGCGACGTGACACAAGTTGTCTGCCTGAACTTGTAGGAACATCATATTCAATGGAACATCCCCATGGTACCAGCGACTATCATGTCCCGAAGCTTGCGACGGTGTAGCTGCCTCCTGCTTCATGAATTAATCGTCTAGGTCGTGTGGGGTACAGTTAGGGGAAGCGATCGACGAAAATCGACTCTCCAGTTCAGGGTCGTATGGATATTTAAAAAAGATCGTGAGGTGTAATTTCATCAAAAATAAAAGAATGTATTTAGTTGATAATTTCTCATTGGTCAGTGCATTTAGTTCTAGTCCTTGTGGAGGTATGAGAACTCGCCTGGCTGGTATATTTAAGCTACAACACGAGGATGGTGATTCAGACAGAGGTTCATGCGTTAAAGTTTCATACACTGTGGAGTTGTGAGAAGACACCTAACTTGTTTACCTAAGTTGTGACAGAAATATGAATTCACAGATGTTCATACTTTATTTATCGCCTGATTTGAGAATAAATATTATTGTCAACATTTCATGAGACTTTGTCGAAATTACATGTGTTCTCTCCTTCACAGTTGAAGAGGAAATATTAATATGCGAATATTTGACAACCCAGACGTGGTGAGTGGAGGATAACACATACAAAAATATTGTGACTCACTTTTCAGGAACCTCGTCAAGTATGCTGGTCTACTAATTACATCTGTTATTCTGTTAAGTTTCTAACGAAGCATAAGTAAGATTTCACCGAGTATAATGCTATTGTTGGTAAAGCCTTTATATATATCTGTGTGTGTGTGTGTGTGTGTGTGTGTGTGTGTATAATACGCATGTTGGTTAATTTTTTATTAAAACTATTGTCTATACCGTTCGTTAATTATTTTTTTTAATACAATGTCTGTTATTTTTGGTGTGTATACTCAAGTCTGTCTGTTAGAATTCCTGTTTATACTATTCTATTATTTTGGGCGTGTATACAATGTCTGTTATTGTTATCGAGGGAGCGGTGATAGGTAGAGCCCTGGAGCTTTACCCATTACTCTGGATGTAGAAGTAACGCACGGACACTCTCTGCCACTCGGCCGGGCTGCGTCAAACAGATCAAGGTCAGACAGAAGAATAGCTGCTTGAACTTTTGAGGATTTTCCCTAGTATGAGCGACGTTTCCTTTGTCAATCTGTCTGTCCGTTAGCGGTCTGTGTGTTGAATACTCTCAGACTTTGAGATGGAGTCGCCAATATTGCAGTGTAGCTCTGTTTAATGTATTTCCTTGTTCGTTCCCAATAGTTATACTTCTGAAGTAATTTAAAAGTGAATTGTGGTTGTTGACGCCAATTATATTTAAGTCGCGATCTTTGCGGTTAAAGTGCCAATTACGAGGATTTGTCTGCTTTACTTCTCAATCTATATATATAAAACAAAGAAATATGTCTGTGTGTGTGTTTGTGTGTGTGTCCGCACGAGAATCTCGGAAACTACTTTACCGATCTGTAGTGATGATGGATGATGTTATATGTAGTGATGGTGGATGGTGTTATATGTAGTGATGATGGATGGTGATGTTATATGTAGTGATGATGGGTGGTGTTATATGTAGTGATGATGGATGGTGTTATATGTAGTGATGATGGATGGTGTTATATGTAGTGATGATGGATGTTGTTATATGTAGTGATGATAGATGTTGTTATATATAGTGATGATGGGTGGTGTTATATGTAGTGATGATGGATGGTGTTATTTGTAGTGATGATGGATGGTGTTATATGTAGTGATGATGGATGGTGTTATATGTAGTGATGATGTTATATGTAGTGATGATGGATGGTGTTATATGTAGTGATGATGTTATATGTAGTGATGATGGATGGTGTTATATGTAGTGATGATGTTATATGTAGTGATGATTAGACAATAAAATAATAACAGTTTAATGCTAAAAAAATATACTTTGCTGTACCGTTGTAGTGAAAAACATGGTGGAAATTACATACACCGTTAATGAACTATTGATCTTTGGCCCTACACGGTGCTACATGTATTCCATTGAGTGGCAGAAACGAGGTCTACCACATGCCCATGTCTTGATCTGGCCGAATTATTACATTATAAATATTGATTGTTTTTTTTGTGGGGGAGAGGGGAGGGGAGGAGATGGGAGGGGAGGAGAGGGCTCCCAATATACTACATATGCGTGTGAAAGAAACACATTAATCATTCATTATCATTTGGGCTCAACTTCATGAGAAAGGATCAAAACATTAGAGTTATTAAGATATAAGGTTATAACTACCACTCATATATAAGAACTTCAGATGATATACTATAAACACTTTAATATGGTAAGGCTTAATAGTTATAAGTGTCTTTCTCTCAGTCTTTTATATAATTTTCTCTGTTTCCTTCATCAGTAATTCTCCCAATGTATATATTCTCTTTCTTTCCCTCTCTTTGTGGATGTGGAAATGTTGTAAAGTCCTCAACTGAGCTCACTAACATGGTCTACCCAAACATCATCCACCACTACAAGGATCACAAGCGAATGCGTGAACGCGCAATTCTGACACCAAACAGTGGCTGAAATCAACATGACTCTACTCAGACAGCTTCCAGGCAGTGAGACCTCTTTCAAATCTGTTGATACAGTAATCGACCAGGACCAAGCAGTACAGTACCCTGCAGAATTCCTTAATTCTTTGGAGCCCGCTGGAATGCCTCCTCACCACCTTATTCTCAAGATTGGAACTCCTATAATGCTCTTAAGAAATCTTGAACCACCAATCCTCTGCATTGGTACAAGACTGGTGGTGAAGAACATAATGCCACATGTACTGGAAGCTACAATACTGACAGGAAAAGCTAAAGGAGAGGACGTTTTTATACCAAGGATACCTCTCATCACCACTGACCTGCCATTTGAGTTCAAGCGACTTCAGTTCCCGGTTAAAGTGAGCTTCGCCATGACCATCTACAAAAGCCAGGGACAGTCCCTAAAGATGGTTGGCCTAAACCTGGTGTTTCCTTGCTTCTCTCATGGACAGTTCTATGTTGGATGCTCCAGAGTGGGAACTGGCAAAAATCTGTACATACTTGCTGCTAATGGCAAAACCAAAAATGTGGTCTACCTTAATGCACTACAGTGAGACAATGTGGAGCCTCCCGGAGGGTGGCGTCCTACCGTGGCCTAGCGAAAGAGCCGCCCGGAGGGCGGCGATTCCTCTAGTTGTTAAATATATATATATATAATGGATCCTCTCTCTCTCTCTCTCTCTCTCTCTCTCTCTCTCTCTCTCCCTGGCGTCCTCAGCACATCAATCTCCTCTTCCATTACATTCCTGAACAGTTTCTGCATTCCAGTGATCTGTGACGTGAATTATTTCCTGTCATTTTGACAATTTCCCAGTTTCACTAAATTACTGAGCATGTTTTTGTCCTCGCTGGCGCATGTTCCCAACGGTAGACAAGGCCAACCAGCGTGACTCACAGGCAAGAGGTGTTAATATCTTTTGTTCTAGAGCTTGGCATACTATTTACCCGCTTTCTCATTTAATTTTAGTGGTTTTAATGAAAGAATTACAGATATCTTATGTAAGAGAGCACACACACAAACACTAACAGTGGGTCGCTCGCCTGTCACCCCTACTACTGGGGATCGAGACCTACTTGAAGGCGAGAGGGTTAAGTGTTTGCTATAACCCTTCCGAAAATTTTAGGTTTCCTTGGTGTACTCAAGCTTCCTGCCGGACCCACATTGTACCCGTGAAGGACAAACTCAACTGGAAGAGTGAGGGAACAAACGACCTTTCTTCCTCACAAATTTTCTCCTTTTTTTTTACAGTGTACAAACTCTCTCTCTCTCTCTCTCTCTCTCTCTCTCTCTCTCTCTCTCTCTCATCATTGTACGTCACGTCATGGTAAGTCCATTCTGTCTGCCGCGTCAAAACCCTGAGTCGTAAACAGGTGTCAGCTCCAAGGATGAAGGTTCATTATTATTAAATCGAGGGCAAGTAACGAAAACAGTTTATTTGCTCTGCATGTGATCGACTAGAAACATGTATGTGTGGGGGGGAAGGGATGGGACGTGTATATGGATTTGCACTTTCATGTGCATGTAGGAATGAAATATATATTTACACTTATCGAGATTACAGACTGGTGGGAGAGGAGGCTGTATACAACTACTAAACGCTTCACAATATAATAAAAATACCCTTAACTCTCATAGCCTTGATCTTAGAGCTTGCTTAGGATGTGGTTGTTATGTTGGCGACAGCATCTACAGTACACTTTAAACAGGTACACGCCCAGGTGGCCCCTACGGCCGGCCATTCTCGAACAGGAGGGGCAACCATTATAGACGAGGACACACTCTTCATACCCCCATGGTCACACACCTATAGCACTCTCAAGAAAACACACTCCATAAATATGATCCGTGACCCTGATGAGCGACCTTCTGGTGAAAATCCATCAGTATGACAAGATTCTTCTGTAGGGTGTGGCGTAACGGTAAATGAATTATGATGGTATTTTACATTATATCTGTCCTTGTGTTAGTGATTGAAGACGGCAACTATTTGGAACTTCTGGGTCATGATAACGCGCTTGTTATTGTGTGTGTGTGTGGGGGGGGTCAGCAATTTAAACGCTTACTTATTACTCTCTCCTCCTGACAGACAGACTGACAGGAAAAATATTTATAGTCATACAGTGCGAAAGTGGCAGAGAAAGAAAGACTTAAATCACAAAATTTCCCCAACCTTGTAAACAACGTTCATACCACTCCAGGAATATGTGGATACTCGTACAGGGTTAGTGGAGGAGGGCGAGGAATGACACACAGCAGCAAGAGAGTGGAATTTTCAACTGACTGTTAGTTGACTGAACGTATTAACGTCCTAGGTAATTTATCGTTTGGTACGCTTGGTGTGTACAGTACAGAGTTACTTTGTACACATCCGCATTCTCTGTAATCATCTCTGTATTTTACCAGTCATACAACAACCTTGTAAACCCGTGTTGTGTATAATTAGTGGTCACTCATATCACAACTGTGTGAATTCGTTTTATGGATTATTATTAGGTTATCGTATAACGTATGTAAATCTATTTTATTCGTGATTATCAGTCAATTATGCAACAACTCTGTATCATGTACCATCAGTTTCCAATCCTATAAATTTGTAAATCCGTTTCCCTGCTGATTATTTGTAAGCCATGCAACTGCTCTATAAATCCGCATTCTTGGTAATTATTGGTCAACATGGCGATGTAAACACTCTCTTTGTATTGTGATTGACTAGTCATGTAAGCACTGACAGGGCAGATTAAAACCTTGATAAATTAACCGATTCTCGGAAATCCACCGCCAAGGTATATTATTCCGGTGGTGAATCACATTATAACAGACTTTCTCTTATAATGTCTAGAGTGCAGAATATTCGTCGATAGTGAATAGATTTTTATAGCTCAATATTCAGTTTGGAAGTCATCAAGTTATTCTGAAATTTTAAAAGTTTATTGTTGTAAGAAATCGATGACCTAGTGAGCGGTGACGTGATGAAATTGCTTTTAATTCATCGTTTTGGTAAAGTTGTATTATGAAACATTAATAACCAAATACACAGTGCCTAATAACCCTGGCAGTTGAAGGACCTAAAACATAAGTGTAACAACATCAACAACGTGGTATAAATAGGTATAACAAACAAATTGTATTAGTCTCAAATACACTATTCATCTCATACAAGAGTTACTGAACCTCAAACTGGAACGGACTGAATTTCATCACCAACTCACCAACCTCTCGGTGAAAAATTAAACTTCTTTAATTCTCTTACTCACCCATACACCCTTGTTTTCATTCGGTCATATTTCATCGTACAAGTCTCCTAAAATGGGTAAATGTCCTCTCTATTGGTTTGTAGTGTTAAATAATGATATATTGCATTAATATTCACCTTCATATACATGTTTATATTTATTCTATATTATGAATGGTTGTCCAAAGACTGAGGACGGTGCCTGACGTAAAATTTGGTTTCAGACTGTAGCGAGAAACAATATATAAACAACTTTTTTTTTTTTTTACTCTGGGTGGATTAACTGAAATATAATCTCTCTCTCTCTCTCTCTCTCTCTCTCTCTCTCTCTCTCTCTCTAAATAAATAAATAAATACGAGAAGGACATGACTTCTGAATTGAGCTAAAGTAACTGATTCTAGAAATTAAATAAGCAGCCACACAAAGACGTGTATTTATATCTGAGTAACTTGTTGCTCAAAGATACATCGTGATAATGTTTTTAATATAGACTCACGTTTTATACCTAGATTCCGTCTCTCTCCAAGACATAACCAACCTAAAACCTATCTCAACCTAACCTAACTAACGTTAAATCTCCTATCCTAACCTAACCTATCCAACCTGAAAAGTAACTTAACCTAACTACCCTAAAACCTAACCCAACCTATCCTAACCAGACTGAAACCTCCTATCTCAACTAAACCAAACGAAACCGTAACCAATCTCTACAGCAATGAATCTTACTTGATCTAATTCACAACAGACGCGGCTTATTTTCTCAGATAATTTACGAGATCAAATTTGTGGATTTGATTACGTGTGGGGAAGCTGCTGCTGTGGCCTCCCATTGTGAGAACTAAAAGAAAGACTAATGGTGAGAGAGAGAGAGAGAGAGAGAGAGAGAGAGAGAGAGAGAGAGATAATAACAGACAGAAAAGGAGACGACAAAATGACCGAGAAATTGGCAAAGAAGAGAAAATGTGAAAAACAGACCATGAGAGAGATAGAAAAAGAGAATGAACTAGATCAATAGAGAGAAGAGAGAAAGAGTATCAGGAAGAAATAAATAAAGAGAGAAGCAAAAATAAAATATAGGAGAAATAAAGATAAAAACGATAAGGAGGGCGCGAAACACACACACACACACACACACACACACACACACACACACACACACACACACACACACGGGGTTCATGCTCACGTGTAATGTAATAAATTATGTATTAAATCATAAAAGTCCTGACCTGTCGTTGCACCTTTATACTTTTCTCCTCTAATTAGAAGTTATAAGAGAGCAGCGCGTAAATGAACTCCAGGAGGTGTCACGTATATCATTATTAAAGTCTATAAGCCCAGAGGTGACTAATGAAGAGAGTTATTGTACAGTGTTATGGTGAAATTCATGAGGACTTTTAATGCTAGTATTACTGTTGCTATTATATTTACCTCAATAATACTTGCTATTACTAAAATTAATATTACTGATACCATTTCTACGACTGGTACTTCAACTACTACTACTACTACTACTACTACTACTACTACTACTACTACTACTACTACTACCAAATATAATGTTCTTTTACCACACGTGTTCCTCAGAAGCTAATAGGGAAGGTATGACAAGAACGAAAAAACAGAGACTCAACAACAACAACAACACCCTTGCAAATAATTAGTTATTAGGTACGTGATAGTTCAGGGTTGTGATTCATAAAAGGAAACCCCGAAATATTTTTATTTATTTTTCTTTTCTTATTATCAAACGTCCTTCAGTTATTTGGACATTTTTGTGTGTGGGTGTGGTGTGTGTGTGTGTGTGTCAGAATATTGTTATTATGTGCTTGTGGTAATTGTTGGTGATGGTGGTGATGGTGAGGATGATGCTGATGGTGATGGTGATGGTGATGGCGATGATGATGATGATGATGATGGTGATTTATATTCATAAATCACAGAGAAGCATTGGAACAAATCATTTTAAGATTTCCAAAAGTATCTTTGATCTCTTCCGACATTAAGGTCAGGTCCTTGTTAGAACAGACTAGTAGGGATAACTTGTGATGTCAGTTCTTGTAAGGTCAGGTTAAGGTCACAAGACCAACACACATTTGACCAAACCTTACTTAAAGTTTACCCTCCCTGGCACAACCTGGAGTGGATATTCTGGTCTGTGACAATGTGTTCTCGTGTCAGCACTGGTCACTTACATGCTGGTAAGTAATTTCGGCGCTGACACGACAACCTATGTCACTTGTCAAATCAGGTAGAAATTGCACCGCCTTGGATCCGCCACTTATTTCATATATTTATTTATTATAATCTACATACAATTACAAGTATATAATATGGTCAATGTTTCTAGTATGTGAAGATGAAAATTCAAAGCCAGGCCTGTGGCTTCGAAGCCGAAACTTTATAAAGTTTCGAAGCTGAAGCCGAAGTCAAACCTTCAGCCAGCTTCAGCTCCATGCCAACCTGTAAGTCATACGGTTATTGTTTTCACATTTCCTTTTATTTAGCAGACTTATTATATACTGTCGCTTAGTATATTCTCTCCCTCCCCATAGCTGTTCCTAGACTGCTCACGTACTGTCGTCCATTCTAACACTGCTCCACCTCTCACTCATAACATTTCAACAGTGTATCCACTCTTGGTGCCTTATCACTCTTCTTTACATACAGTCAGTTTCCAATCCTTACTTCTTCCTACGCCTTAATTATTTTTATTTTATCGTTTAATTTGAAACTATTAATCAGCCCGACTTAAATGGGATATGTCCATCTCTCCCACGTTTGGTAAAAGAATATAAATATACGTATAACAAAGGAAGCACACACGAGTACACTGTAATACACAAAAAACGATTACTATAACTTTTCTCCCGTCATAAAAACCGACCTGTAAACCGGATTCCAGTTTTTTTTTTTTTTTTTAATTGCCATGAGTCCAGGTAACACCAGTTATGCACATGTAGTCAGCAGATTGCATGAACTCTAATCAATGGGAACAGGTGCCCGGAATTGCTAATATCTGCAATAACCCAATTTGTGCAATTTCACTTCATGTATTCACGAGTCATGACAAAATGAGCGACAATTTCCTGCGTGTTTTTTTTTCAGGAAGTTAAACCCCATAATGAGATGGATGAAAACAAGGGTTATTATTATTATTATTATTATTATTATTATTATTATTATTATTATTATTATTATTATCATTTTTATGATTGTGATTGCTGCTACTTCTTTTACTACTAGTAATAATAATATATTTATTTTTATTATTATTATTATTATTATTATTATTATTATTATTATTATTATTACTAGTTCATAATGAAATCTACAACTACACCATGATGTCTTTTATTTAACAATTATTCATTACAGTAAAATGGGTAAAAATATTTTTTCGAGTTATTCACTATTAAAAAGGATAAACAAAAGAGTTTTAATTATCAACTTTGTCACTTGAGGCATATAGATTATATAAATATTTCTATACGTTTATCTACAGTATATATACCTTGCTATATCCACACATCTATATTTAAATGATATTCAGTTTTCATTCATTCTTGTTTTTAAATATATTTATATATTTTATTTTTGTACATCACTATTCATAAGAATGTATCTCTTTTATATGTATCGCTCTAGTTACCTGTTTCAATTAATTTTTTACCTATCAAAATTTTCTCAATACATCTCTTTTTATTTGTCTATTTGTTCATTTATCTTCCTAGTTTTCTGCTTACCTGTGTCTACGTATTGGTTTAAATGTTTTCTCACTATACCATCTCATAATCTACTTGGTTTTTTTCTATATATTTATCTATATGTGTAGCCATTTATTTATCTATATAGGAATTTATAATTATAGTTATCTGCATTATGATATATTCATCCATTAAGGTATTAGTTCCGACATTTACCTATGAATTACTGTATATATATATATATATATATATATATATATATATATATATATATATATATATATATATATATATATATATATATATATATATATATATATATATATATGCACTAGGTCATGCAACTCGTTAACTCAGGGTGTGGTTGTTGTGTTGGCGACAGCTTCTACACCATTCACGAAGGGCAAACATTATATTATAATTTAAGTATCTACCTCTTAACCAATATATATCTTTAGATATACTTATCTATCTCCTCGCCTATTTATTAATTTAATTATTTATTTACAATTCAAAATTCTTATCATATACTGAGACACTCACACACACACAGTCAGCTTCGTCGCGCTGCCCCAAACTCAATGTGAAATCGTATTCTGATTTTATATTTACGTAAATGACAACATAGTGAGCAATAACACCTGCGCTTCTGATGGTAACAGCGCTGTCCAGTGTGTCCTAATTATTTCAGGCTGGTTAATTAGTTTCATTATTTCCAGGGCCTTTTGTATTAATGTAATCAAGGGCTTTGAGTTAACGCGGTCAATATTGTATTTAGCAGGAGAGAGAGAGACTACTAGATGCAGAGATGGAGAATTAGAGACAGTTGTAAATAAACATAGAAATAGAGAAATGAATAACCCAGATGCGTATATAACAGACAGGCGCACACACACACACACACACACACACACACACACACACACACACACACACACACACACACGTACAGAGAGGTTCAGCTTTAACAAACCAATGTATATTCTGTACTACTCAATTCCGATCGGCTTTGGTGGCAAATGTTTTTCCTCTCTCGTATTCTGAGTCTGGGTCACTTCATCCCATCGAGGTTGATCTCTATGTAAGCGACGTTAACTTATGACCGACCATGCAGGGCTCCAGGGATAAGGTGGTCGCTGGACTTCATAAATGTCATCTCGGAAGCTATCATCATCGTCTACCTACACCACTAATGATGTTCCTTTGTATTTGTATGCCATTATTAGAGATAATTTTGAGCTTCTTATACTTTTACTATAAAAGTTCGTCTGGTGTAGTTCCATATTGTATCATAGGTGGCAGAAAGCGCGTATCTAGTCATAATGGTGTTGAGATTGAAGTAAACACCAGATGCTGTTGATTGCTCGTGCGGGCCTCATTTTTGTGACGCGGACAGAGAGACTGGACTCCAAACGACCAAACCTAAAAAAAAAAAAAAAAAGTTTACCGAGCTC